>NC_048433.1:11524219-11803813 GCF_004353265.1 Vitis riparia | reverse complement strand
GAGCAAGGTGGCTTTATTCTTAAAAAATTACAGAGATGTTGGAAATCCGAGGCATTATATAGGCAAAGAATGGTAAAATTTTATTTTAGATGATTTGGTAATCTTGTTTGAATAAATATTTATGTTTTATTTGTTGTGAACTTCTCTAGAATTGATTTTTTTTTTTCATTTTTTAATTTTATAATAGTTAAGAGTTTTTTTAGCTTAGAGAGAGTAGAGTCGGGTGTTGCTCTTTTAAACAAAGCACTTACAATGAACCACATGGGAGCAATATGTGTGTATGGAATCATGTTGTTGTGTAAAGGTGACAATTCGAATGAAAAAGAAGGGTTATATCTTTTGGATGTGGTTAAGAAATCGACCTAGTTGGAGGAATGCTGAACGAGAGTGAAGTCTTTCATATCGACAATGTAGGTTGAAAATCATAGTCTTAAATATGAAGAACTCAAGATCTGTTGTTTGAAAACATGTAAAAAAACAGAAGTTGGTGCAAACAAAGACTAGAGCAACACTTATTTTGGAGAAGTTGAATGTGAGAAACATTGCCAAACTTGTATGGCCGCCAATGAAGTTTCCAACTTTTGTAGAATATTTAAATGGATTATAATGTTGTTTAATTATGGTGGGTCTAATTTTGGTACACAATACACTTTTCCATCATTTTCATTTTTTTCCATTTTAGTTGTGTTTATTCCATTCAGAATATTGTATATTAATAATACATTTTTACAATCTTATATAATTTTATAAATTTCCTTACTTTTGGTTCAAAGTTTATTATAATTTGATTTTTTTTTTGCTCCAAACATTGATCTCATGCCTTAAACAAAACACAAGATGAATGTAAAAATTATTTGTCTATGCAAACTGCACTTGCCAAGCTTATCCCAAAACAATGGATGTGGATAAAAATTGATTGGTAGATAGCACTAGACAAATAATTTTGTAGGATCGTTTTAGGTTTATAGTTATTCTAAATTTTATTCTTAAAATTATTAACTTAAAATCCATAACTTTCAATTAAGGTCAAGAGCAGTCTTATGTCCTTAACATGAAAAAAATTACAAAAAAATCTAAAATATTATGTTTGCAATTATTATTCAATTTGTTCTCATTATATTTTAGCCAAACAACAAAAACAAACCAAAACAAGATAACACATACAAGTTGACTATAACTATATATCAAAAAACAAATTAAGGTACACTCCATGTTATATTTTGTTTAATTTTAACATTACCTAAATCATCTTAATTATCATAAATATACATACAATACAAAAATATTCATGGCGCTACAAGTTATCATCGTACAAAATGGAAAACATGAAGTTTGTTTGGAAGTATTTTTGAAAACCAATATCATTAACTTAGAATATCGTTAAAGTGTTGGAATAACATTTTTTGTTTCAAAATATATAACAAATGTAGGCTAATGAGTTGGAATCCAACGCATGCCTCTTTGGTGAACTCCATCATCAAATAATGTTGCCTTTAATTTGATGATAAATCATTAGAGAAAATGCCTCGTCACCCTCCCTACTTCCATGTCATGTTTGACTGACTTTTTAACTTCTAACCCACTCCCAAGTCAACTTCCTCATCCAATTATTATAATAAACAAATCTAGGTCTACTCTTTCTTCAGTGTTTTCATCAAACCTACGATGACAATGAGACCTAAAGATTTCATTTACAATTCGACCTTCAGAGGCACCCGAAAATCCAAACCTAATGGCAACCCTTCTTGTATTCCCTCAAACATGACCTAACTAGGAAGTTTTATATCTCAAAGTCTATGATTAATGGTTACTAATAAAATAATAATAAATTTATTACATTATTTTGATGGTTTAAAATCAATTTAAATGAGAAGCCTATTTGGTTATTAGCAAAATATAATTTTTATATGTTATAAAAAAAAAATGCAAATACAATATTTTACATTGAACAAGTAACCCTCTTGTATTAATAAATTAATAATAAATTGATATGCATGTATGGTTGATAATAAATAAATTAATATTCATATATTTTTATAATAAATAAATAATTAATAATAAATTCATATTCATATATATATATATTTTTACAATGAATGAAGTTATAATAAATTCATATTCATGTATCCTTCAATAGTTTTTCAATGGATATTAAAGGGTTAAAAAACAACAGTTTAATTTTAAATTTATTACTTGCATTTATTTACATGGTATTATATTTATTATTTAATTATTATTATTATATTCATGTATATTTTATTTTAAATTGATGAATCTAATATATTTATAGTAGTAGTTCATATCTATTTGATATAAATAAGATTAATCCAAAATAATCAATTCATTAATTTTATAATAAATTTATGTTTAAAATATAATTTTTATATTTTATAAAAAATACAAGTACAAATTTTTTATTAAACAAGTAACTATCATGTATTAATAAATTCGTAGGATAATTTTTAAAAATTATAAGTTACTTTAACAAAATTACTTATACATGTACAAAAGCATTTTTATTAAACTAATTTTTTTAAAAAAAAATTTCAAACTGAATGATATTTTTTTTGTATATTTAATAAAAAATTTACAACAATAGGATAACGTTGAATTTGGTGAAAATGAAAACAATTGTTCAAAATATAACTTAATAAAATTGGCCACATTCGATTAAAAATTATTTTAAATTCAAACACTTTTCCGATATTAAATAATCCGATAAAATCAAAATCTTCAAATTTGATGCGAAAAAAATTGTAAAATATATCCTTAACTTCTCTTTCTAGAATTGATGTTATCTACCCATTCTAGAGTCGAGGAGGCTCAGATTGGTATTAATATATCAAAGGCTACTTATAACTTCCTCAAATTTAGTGAATATATGAAATTATATTGACACAAATACTCTCATTGGTATGCATATATATACTATTAAAAACTATCATTGTTTAAATTTTTTATTATGAATTTAAACATCATACAAAATTTATTATAATATAAATACTTTCCTTATTTATCTCACTGATACATTGAGTGTTGTTAGTTCCTATAAAGTCAAATGGAGCCAATAGTGATACTTCTAAGAGAAACATCATCTTAACTAACTCACTCAGTGACACTATTATGCCAACATTGTGGGGAGATCTTGCAACTAATGAAGGACAATTAAGGGAGCAATTGGTGGCCTCGAAACCATTGATAGTTTTATCACAAGCAAAAGTGACAACATATAAAGGTATGTATGTAAATTATTTGATTTTAATTTAAGTGGTTCTCCTTTTATTATTTATTTCAATTACTAAGAAATTAATCCTTTAGTAGGTGAAGTATCTTTGTCTACATTATCTATCACAATAGTTCATGTAAATCCAAACTTCAAGGAAGCTAATAATTTAAAAGAATGGTATGTATATATAAAAAAATTATCTTAATTTATTTAAAAATATTCAATTATTAGATCTCATATGATTAGATACTTTAATATGTAGGTCATAATCTACCACAAAGGTAGACAAATCAATGGCCAATACTTCAAGAAAGATAAGGGCTACAAAATATATATGTTACACCTAGGAACTGTTAGGCAGACCTTCTCCTAAATTTCAAGTATGTTGTCTTCCAACCAAAATTTTTTTCTTTAAATTAAATAATTAAAATTTAAATGATATTTCTACAAATGTTTCAAAAACTATATTGGTCATTCAAAGCAACAATCATTGATATTCAAAATACGGAACAACCTTTGTATAATGCATACAAGAATTGCAACAAAAAAGCCTTTATGAGGGGTGAAATTGGGGAGTGTGTAAAATGTTGCAATCCAACAGTAGACCACTATCCAAGGTATATGTTATTTAAATCATCCTCTAATTTATAATCATTATCATTATAAAATTAAACAAACAAATATAACTATCCTTACAAACAATAATATAGGTATATGCTTAGACTTTTGGTCGCTAAAGAAACCAAACAAGCAACAGTCACTTTGTTTGATGTAGCTGGAAATATTATTGGACATCCTGTAATTGAATTTATAATGAGTAACATACAAATATGTATTTCTCCTTTCGAATAAGTAATATGAAAATTTTATCTCTAATTTGTAGGCGAATTTATATATATATATATATATATATATATATATATATATATATATATTATATATATATATATATATATATATATATATAATATTATATATATATATATATATATAGAAGATAGCTGTTGAATCATCAGACTCTGCATAGGAATTCTCTTGGGAGAAGCTTGAGCTTCCTTCTTCAAGGATTTTCTGGAAATCTTGAGGGGTCTTAGCTGCTGCGAGCATGGCTTGTAACTGTTGCTTTTTGAGGAGAAACTGAGACATATCATCACTGGCTGAGACTTGTGTGGGGTTCTTGAGGAAATACTGCTTGACTGCATCAATAGATGCATCATTTTTCAAGGCATCCCACCATTTAGTTTTAAAAGTCCTTCCCAGAGATGGAAAGGCTGCTGATTCATCCGTAATGATAATATAGTCCCACTGGACTATCCAAGCAAGGCCAAAAATGCTGAAAAAGAATAGTGAAGGGGGAAAAGCTGAAAGTTCTCTAGGGACATCAAAAGAACTTCTGAATAGCTCAAAGCCATCCAGGATGGGCTTAGGAAAATCTTAATAGTTGGACCATAATAAGTCCACCAACTGTAGAACCAGAATGGGAAAGAGGAAAGCTGATTCTTAGATGGAAAATAGAACATCCATGAATGATGGAAGTCCCTATTCTGGATCAGAAAAGCATTAAACCATGCTTTCTGATAATCCCAATAATTAAAAAACCTTGGCTTAGATGGTTCAGAAAATTCCCTTGAAAGATTGGGATTTCCACCCCATTGCTTAACAGTAAGAATCTTATAGATATGGCAGGTGGAGAATGCCAAACCTATATTGCTGAATTTGTCAGCATGATGCTTAATCTTAACAGAACCAGTTTCTGTAAGGACTGCTCATAAAACTCTCTTGTTTTTAAAATATCACCAGAGGGATAATGAAAATTTTCTTTAAAAGCTTTTGCAGCAATCTCTCTGGGGTTTTCAGAGAAAAATTCTCTTTCATAACCAAAAGAGCTTGATTTAAATCATTTTGCCAATATCTTGATTTTGTTGAAAGAGGTGTGGGGTTGGCAGCCACCACAATTTGCTTGTTTGAAAAAGAGGAGCTTGATGCTAATTCCTTTTGAGAGGGATTAGCCTTAGTAACTTGCTTAAAGGTCTGGGACCCTGAAATGACTGGGTGTTGGGTGGCCTTGACTGGATTAGCAGGATCAGAATGATCATAGTACAAGGTCATCATCTTGTTATGCATAGGTTTAGAAGAATGAAGCCTTGCTTCTTCTTCTTCAACTTGTTGGCTCCATAGCATTTTATGGGGAGAAGGAGCTTGACTGGATTGGGTTTTCTGGTTAGGAGCTTGGGTATTCTTTTTAGGGGCCATGGTCTCATGAACCCTGCAAATTCCACGAGTTGAGTGATTAGGAATGGAACTTTCTCCTTTAATAAAATTAGGGTTTAAAATAATCCAATCAGTTGAATTATACTTAAAAGCTATATACTTAATTGTTTTCTCAGATGTGAAAACAACTTTTAAAATTCCTTGATTCAAAATATCAGTTTGAAATCTTGAAATGCATAAAGGAATGCTTAAAATATCATTTATAATGAGATTATGAATGAATTGGGTACCTAGAATCTTAGGTGGATCTATTTTAACCAGATTAATATCTTGACCACAAAGAGTGACAGGAATAGCAAATTCAAAAAGAATTTCCTTATCAAAAAGCTTTGTTCTTATACCTTGGTTATCTACCCACATGGGATAAATAGAGCTTAAGAAGGGTATTCCTAGGAGGGCTTTTTCCTTAAGATCCTTAACAAGGACAAAGCTTTGCTTAATACAGATGTCATGGTTACGGATATCAACATCTGTTAATTTATACTTGATGGCAAGTCTTTTGCCATTGGCTCCAAATAGAGACTGACTAGTCTCTTCGCATAAAGGAATAGGTACAAGACCTTCTTGAAGGCAATTATCAGACGCTCCTGAATCAATCAAAGCAATAATATCAAGGACAAATATATCTTTGACTACTATAGTAAGGGAGATTTCCCACCTTTGGAAGATAACCCTACTCACAGTATTCAGAAAATTATTTGTCTCATTATCATTAACTTGAGAAGATTCTGGAATATCCATGAGGTTTCCTTGGTTGAAATCTATTGATTTGATCTTGAGATCAGAGAGACCTAGACTTATGAATTGTCTTAACTCCTTAATCTCCTTTTTATGCTGCTTAACTTCTTCATGAAGTTCCTTAATGCTGACTTCTTGGGAGACTGTTGGTCAAACCTGTTTAAGATATCATTAAGGTTATAAGGATTAACAGTCTTCTTGGCTTCTACCTTAACAACAGATTTCTTAAAAACTTCATAAGATTTTGCTTAGTTTTTCATCTTCAACTTTTCTCAAAGTATCTAGGATGAATTCCTGATCTTGGCTTATGACATTTATAGTTTTAGGACGACAATTACAGTTACCTTTAATACATACGGCTTGGTCACTAGAAGGTTGGCTAGACACTTCATCACTACTGTCTAGTTGATTAATGTCATCTTCATTATCTGAATCAGTCCTTGATTCAGAATCTGTGGAGCTTAACATTACCTTACAAAGCATATTTTTTAGGTCATCTGAGAACTTAAGTTATTAATCTTTTGCTTAACTCTACAATCTTTTTTATAATGGCCGACTTTGCCACATTTAAAACAGATAATTGGCTTGACATCTAAAGGAGTTTCTACCTTTTTCTGGGTATCCTTGTTGACTCTCTTTGGACGTGTCTTGACTGCTTAGTATCATTCATCCTATAGTTGTCATAGGTACCTCTCTTACTGTGGTAAAACTTATCTTTGCTAGGCTTCCTGCTTGGTTTTTGCTTAGAGGGAGGCATAGTTTCCTTTTGGCTGAAACCAAACTGGCTACAGAATGAACCAAATTCATTCTTGTAGATTTTCTGTTCATTCTTCATTTGTTGCTTAAGCTTGAAGTCATTGCACAACTTAATCCCTTCAGCTGTGACAATGCTTATAATCTCACCATAGGTTAGCTTATCATAAGGGATTTGACCATTATACTGTTCCCTTATCTTGATCCTAATTCTCTCAGAGAAAAGCTTGGGTAATCCTGAGACGAATTTTTCTTTCCAAAAAGACTGGTTACAATCTGACCTTAGCATGACTTTGGTTAGGAAGACTTCCTTATACCACCTAAAATCATGAAGCTTAGGACACTTAAGGTTGGTCAAGAGATCTGCAGTTTTATCCTTAATTTTTGCAGGATCTCCAATGAAATGCTTGGATATTGAGTAGATTAGAGTAGCCACTGCATCCTCTATATCTTGGCCATCTTCATCCTTAACAACTTCACTATTCTCATTAATCCTATAGGCTTTAAGGATACTATTTCTATCATCGAAAGTGAGATAATTATCCCACCAACCCTTAAGCTGACCTGTAAACCCAGCAACAATGGTCTGAGCTACAGCATGATCTGGCAGTCTATTGTTTAACTTATAGGCTGTACTTACCATGGTCATTTCTTGAAGCTTAGTGAGTATGTTATACTCGGTCATACCGTCTATGTTCCATTCATAGATAGTACCACTGGTGTATGAGGCTTGAGTATACTGATTTCTTTCCTCAAACTGCATGTCAGGAAAAGTAGGTCTAGGATAGTAATTCCTAGTCTTAAAGGTTTCTAAATTGTTAATAATTTGATTATGGGGTTCCTCAAACATCTTAATTAGTTCATCAGCTTCTTCTTCTGAACTAATATCACCTTTAACCATATTGATTCTCATATGAGGCTGAACAGTCAAAGGGGCGACAAGATTATCCTTAATCTTCTGATTAATCCTATCAACAAAGGCTTGGTTGATTTGGGGATTTTCTTGGAATTCCTTAGAAAATTCAAAGGACTCTGTGCTCTTAGTGTTATTAACACGCTTACTAGGATAATCTGGATATTCCTCTTGTTTGAAGAGTTCAAACCAAATCCAAAACTTAATATTTTTCTTTTCTTGTCTTAAGTAGGCATAAAATTCTTCTTGGTAAATGGTTCTAATGACCTTAGGGACGGTGCTAAAGAACCAATCATTTCTTTGCTTATTGACTTCAGAATAGAAGTCTTTTCTTAAGAGATCCTTGTTGATCTCAAAGTCCTCATCACTTAGGCTTACTGTGTTAATCATCTGGGAATAGGTAGGAGACATAACAGGGGACTCATCCTGTTGGGATTCCTGAGTAGACTCATTTTCCTCAGAGTAAAATGGTCTAGCCACGTTGGTGTAACTTCTGACACCTGAAGCTTAATATTCTTAGGATTTCCTGAGCTGGGACCTTCTTCTTCCCTAGTGGTTCTAACTGGGACGGAAGAGCTTGAAGCTCTAGAGGGTTCATAAACAGAAACTCTAGGGCTGCTGGAATGTCTGAAAGATTTGGAGAAAACCAGTTCTCCTCCTCCATCAGGGTATTGAACAATTTGTTCAATACTTTCAGAACGCTGTGCTATGGCTGGAACAGCATTAGCAAAATGCCAATTTTCAGGAAAATCAACATCTTTCCACAAGATCTTCTTGGGGATGATGAAATCTGACTTATCTAGCATATCAGAGTGAAAGTAGTGGTCTCACCTTTAGGACTGGTGCAAAGAGCCCCAGATCCAACGCTTGTGTTCATGCTCTTATAGGCAAACCTGGTTATGATGGAAACAGGGTGTTTCCTGGTTTGATCTTAAAGCCATGGGTCTTAATATGCAGGACAACTGAATCTAAGATGTCTGCATCTCTTATTCTAACTGTGAAGTTAGGATAGCACTGGAAATAAACAGGGCCATCATTCAGTCCAGCTTGGACTGCGCCTATAATAGAATCTCGATATTCGAGATGCCTATTATCCCTTAAACACATGACAATAGAGGTGTTTAAACCTAATCTTGTCAAAGGCTTAGCTGCTACTTGAATCATACCAAAGTGTATGAAATTATAGCCATCTTTCTTATGCTTATCAATGGATCTGTTATCTAGAAGTCTTATGACTTGGTCGTCTTGTTCTAAACTGACTGACATCTCAGAGGTCTTGATGGTATAATCTGTGAAGAACTTAAAGGTTCCTTTCTTATAAATTTCTTGATTAGACACCTTGGGTAACTTCCAATCATCTAAATCATTTTGGATCTTAGGATAATTGATCTCTTCACTGTTTACAACAGTATCTTGAGAATCACTGGATCTCCTAGACATGGTTCGGAAAATTGAACTCATTTTAGGGTTTTTGAACTAGAGCCTAATAGCAGATTGACAAACCTGATGAGACGTCACCCCAACCCTCTTACAGCCTAACAAACGCCTATCCCCGGCTAACAACGGCTCAACCGGTAGGGCTCGCGCTCCTAGGCACACTGCTACCTATCCTAGGATAGTCCAAGAACACCCAAAACAAGGCCCAACTTCCCTTCCCCGTGGCTTGATACCATAGACACCCAAAGTTCCAGAAGCATGTCAAGGTACCTATCAGAGTCCCAGGTAAACCCCGTCAGAGGTGTTACCGTCACCAGCGGGCGGAGAGCCTCACTTCGCCCCACTCAACGAACGCTTGGTCATGAGTGAGAGTTCCCGCTGGTGTCACGCCTGAATTAATTAAATCCTTTCAAATGATTTAATTAATTGGTATTTGAATATACTTCATATATTCTTTTGGAGCAATTTTTAGGCCTATTAACATAAATCTCTAATTTTTTACAAAATGTTTTATATTTTTTATTACAATTTCCTTTTTTTTCATCTAAAAAAAAAATATAAAACCTTAATTAACGAGTTTATTTTATTTTATTTATTTACTTTTACTTTGTGCAATTAGCAATAGGGTGGAAGGCGGGGAGGCGGCTTAACGGAAATGTCACGTGCCACGCGTGTCTCGTCCCTTAATAAGCCTTAACTGCTCCAACATTTCCAACACACGCCCTTCTTCGCTTAGCTCTTAAGTCTTTTTTTTCCTTATCCTTAACCCCATCACATTTCGCCACGCGAATCTAAGCCTCATGCTCACTTACCTTTCGTTCGTACGAGGAATGTTCCCCCAACTCCTCATCTCAACTAAAACTCCCTACTCGCCATCTACTCAACCACCTCTCTACTCTAGAGTGTTGATCCTTTATCTCCGCACGTGTGTATATGGCTTTTCACCCCAGCGAGTACCGCATTGCAAGGGTAATATTGTCATTAAAGACTCAAAAGGCAAACCAATGGCATTATCTCAATCTTCCTTTTGGTCTTTTCTATTCATATTGTAAGTTATTCGAGATGCCTTCTTGGTAGTCTTTTGCTCCTAGTCTTCTCTCACGTTTCTTATAAAACTAAATGCCGCTCCAAGAGAGCACGCTTTAAGAATCTTCTTCGTTTTTTTCTTTCCTCTTTCTCTTTATAGATAAGCTGAGAAACCCCAGCTCATCCTTCAATTCCCAGATGGGTTTTATGAATGTTCTCAAATTCTCAGCTGCATGCTTTGATCTTCTTGTTGGCTGGTATGTTGTCCACACATTTTCTCGCCATTGGAAAATTTTGGAAAATGAAGTGGAATTCTATGTTGGAGTACAAAACTGGGATTTGCTTTGATTTACCATGTTGGTTTTATCTCTTTTGTTTGAATTACCCACATTCTTGTGGTTATTGTTTGTTGTTTGTTTGGATTTCTACTTGCAGGCCTCTCTTTGCACTGGGTTATCCTCTGTAAGTCTTGGTCTTAAAACTCAAATACGATAATTCATTTACTCTTTTCTTGTTCTATGAATTCTTAGTTCAGTTACATTTATTGTGTTGGGAAACTGAAAAGGCAAAGGATTATTAGTTACTACTATCATAATAATCATCAACATCATCTTGGTTCGTCACAGATGTGCTTCAATTTGGGTAATTGAGACTAAGTCAATCTCAGACATTCGGAAGTTGGTGACATATTGGGTTCTATTTTCCTTGATTACACTCTTTGAAGATGCTTTTTCCAATCTCCTCGAATGGTAATTTTGCTCAACTGCATTCCACCATATGTGACTCTGTTTGTTTCATTTCTTTGCCCTTTAGGAATTTGGAGTTGCTTTTTTCAGTTTTTCTTCCCTGTGACAATAATCGAGATGTTTAATGTTCCAGGCCTCCATATATTTTATTTTCCTTCATTTCCCTGCTTGACAAATGCTCACAATCTGATCAGCAGAAAGGTTATAACATTTGAAAAAGAAGTGGTTTATTTTTGGTTTTTTAAGTACAATAATTTTAATTTGGAGAATGGTCTAAAGGATGTTTGTGTTGGTTGAGCTCATGGAATTTTCTAGCTAATTTGGGATTTATTCTCAATTTCAAGATCGTTGTGGATATTCATATTATAGCATATAAATATCATAATCACAGTGATGAATAATTGTCTTGTTTGAAAGCATGCATGCACTTATTTCCATGGATTTTGTCTGCCTTGAAATTAAATTAAACTTATGCATCACTTGGATGCTGAGAAACAGATGGAAATAGAAATTCAGAATCTGACAGATTTGTGTAGGGCAACTGGATCTAATCTCTTAGTTGAAGCTTTAATTGGGCAATGCAGTTCGTCTTTGGACCCATTGAAAGCTCTTATCCGTGCACAATTCTAATGTTTTTGCTTTCTTCGTTTCTTTTTCAACCTTCATAATAGATGTTAAAAGTTAAACCAAACTTACATGGTCCATCCAAGTGGATGCATATAAATGTAAATGGTGTTTAAAAAGTCAGTGTGTAGTTTGGATTTTTCTTGGAAGTCAGATGATTTGGTGATCATTTGTTCTATTTGCCTTATCATCATGAGATTGAGTATTTTTTTAATTGTTATTTTCTTATATAATGCATGTCAGTATAACCATTCTGGCCTTGCATAAAGCTGATGGTCATCTGCTGGCTGGTGATACCGCATTTTGATGGTTCATATTATGTCTATCACACCTAGTTCAACCAGGCTTGTCCATGGATCCACAAGTTGTCATGAATCGGCGCTTCAATGAATCAAAAAAGTTGTATCATAGCAGAGAAAACTTTCTTGTTGCAGCAGACCGATATATTAAAGAAAATGGAGCTGAGCTTTGGAGAAACTACTTGCTAGTAAGGTATGCCATTATACGTAGGATTATCAAACAATCAAACAGAGTTTTATTTGATATGTTCAGGTAAAAAATGATTATAGCAGGTCATCTAGAATAATCATTTGGTCTAAGTTAATGTATATAATTGTGTTCTCTTTTCTTCACATATGGCATAATCGGATGTTCAGTAATCAACTCTTCTAGGAATATGTTGGTTATGGTTTCTCTCTCTGTCCTCTTCTTTATACATAACTTTTGCTTCAGTTGAGGAGCACAAAGCCTAATGTTGAAGTGAAAGAGATCAAAGCACCTGCAGAACCGGAGAAAAAAGGGAACAGGAAAGTACTCTAATGGAGGCAGATCCCCAGAGAAATGTTGCTCATGTTACTGATGCATTTGATTCAATGGCCATGGTTTTAAAAGAAAAACCACTTTATGTATGTTCGGTGAATAAGAGAACAAGTTTATGGATTAATTGATATTTTTGATGGTGAAATAATCAATAATTTTCAAAATAATATAATATATTGGTGCATGTTTTTGCAATTCATGAATTCATTTTATGATTGATTCTTCTCACCTTTTTTCTCTCCTCAGTGGTGGAAATGTGAAGAGCCTAATGTTGCTCAAGAGGAGATCCCAGTAGTCGAAGTAACAGAGATAAAAAATGTGGGGGGTGGAGCAATCAGGGTAAGTTTTCCTTTCTATTTACGAGGAAGTCTGTCTTCACACAAGGATTATTATCATTATTATTATTATTATTATTAAGACATGAATGTTGAATGCTTTTGGAATTGTGCTTGAATCATGTGAAGTGTGAAGGGCCTAATGCTGTTAAGAAGGAGATCAAAGTGACGGAAGTAACACAGAGAACATTCAGTGGTACAGCACAGTGGGTAAGGTTTCTCGTCATATTAAAAGCACCTCATATTTCACTGGGATTAGTTTTGGCCCTACAAACATATTTGGCTACAAGTTGAAGACAGATTTCCAGTTACTGGTAAAATAATGAATTGAGTTTAGAAACATACACAACTCGTGTGAAACACAATGAGAGTGGAAAATAGCTAAGGTGAAAAATGGCCTAATACTATTTTGTAGTTAAGTAGTTTTTGTCATCCTTTGTGAATGGACAATGCAGTCCCTTCAGTAATTCCGTTATATTCACCACCTGGTGAAGCATGTAAGCACTAGTGTCTTGTCCTAAGTAGACCCATTAATGGTGATCCAATGAGATGGGTCTGACTTTTGTTAACCCACTTTTTGATCTCATTGGATATATGGCACGTGGTATCCTCTTCATCTTGATAGAGTGAAGCGGTCATACACTTTCCTCTGAGTCCATCGGGGCCATGCACTTCTCGGCTCATTGGGCTGAGTGAAAGGGTTCCCTTCTGCTGCAAATCGTAGAGAGATATGCCATGGTCAGCCTCTTTAATTCAAAGGATTGAAGTACTCAAAATCCATTTCTTTGCATCCATCTTAGTTCTGCATTCATGTCTCATGGTTAACCAAGAAGATCCAGCTTCCATCCATGAGATCAGCATCTGCAGGGTTATGACCCCACCCTTCCTTGGCATAGGAAAGGGATAAGTAAGCCATTTGTCGGATGACAGAAGTCATCATTTAGGTTATCTTGAGAACGAAGGAAGTTGGAATTCTAATTATTGCAAATGGTTCTTGATGTTTATCCGATATACTATAGGATTTTAAGCATAATGCTCATGTGCATTGTGGTTGTTTATCATCTATGTGGCTTACCAAAATGATGGACTGATTATCGTCTTAAGTACCCTTTTCCCATTAATTTCTTGCATCTACTCTGCTGAGATTATGTTTTTGACAGTCCTAATCAGGGCAAACCAACAAACAGCATTATGTTACCTTAACTTTTACAAAGTGCCACATTTTCAGGTTAAACAAACAGAGATAAATCTTGGTGAAACTAAAAGTAATACAACCTGTGCAGCGGAGATAAAAGAAAGGGCTGCAGAAATTGAGGCATGTCTTCATAAGAAAGTCCAGAAAGAGTGGGCTTGTGCTGTATGCCAGGTCACAACCCAAAGTGAGGCGACCTTTAATTCCCATCTTCAAGGGAAGAGACATAAGGTCACTTCTAAGCAGCTGAAAGCCAAAAAGCAGGCAACCAAAATCAGTGGTTCCCACCTGTTTCAATGGCAAAGAAATTTGATCAGTCCACCAAAGAGGAGCAACCGAAGTGTACTTCCTACAATCTGAAATCCAAAAACAGTGGAATCTCAGCTGCTTCAACAGTGAAGAATCCTGATGAGACAAGAGATGATGAGCGACAAAAGTGTGGATCTAACAATGGACCGAACGAGAAGAATAACAAAAAGCAAGAGGAGAAGGCACTTGTTCCTGAGACCAGTGAGCAAGGTCATCAGAACTTAAAGCAAAATGGTGATGGAATGAAAGAGTTGGGATCACGGTGCAATATCTGTTATGTAAGCTGCACAAGTGAGCTTGACATGACCTCTCATCTCAATGGAAGGAGGCACTTTAATAGGGTAAAGCAGCTGTCTGAATTATGGTGCAGTAACTGCAATGTAAAGTGCAACAGTGAGGCCGACATGGCCTCTCACCCAAATGGGAGGAGACACTTGAAGCAGCTCAAGAAACGGTCGAGATTATGGTGCAGTATCTGTAGGGTGAGTTGTAACAGCAAGGTGAGCATGAATTCTCACCTAAATGGGAGGAGGCACTTGGACCAGATCAAGGAAACAGTTAGGATTATGATGCCGCACATTCTGTGGCAGATTGTGCAGCGCGTGCTGTGGCGCATGCAGCAGCGCATGCAGGGCAATCTAATTTGCAATGGTGAGCTCAGCTTGGCCTCATCTGAATGGGAGGAGGCAGTTAGAGAAGCAGAGGAATATGTGATTCGCATGTTTCTTCAGACAAAGTGTTTTGGTTAGAAGCATACAGGCCAGTCGGGGTGTTCACAGATGCCTCTATTTTGTTGTATGAAGTAAAAACAGTATTTCCATGTTCAGTATAGGATACTTGGTAAGATGGATGTCTTGTTCAGCTAGGGAGGATCAGTTCAAAATTCTACCCCTCGAAAATTATTCAGCAGGTATTGGATCAGATCAATATATGGATAGGAATCCTGGTGGATCTCCATTCATATTAAGCTTTAGTTCATGCACTGACGTTTCTGCTCCATTTTCCCGGAGTGACATCTTTCTTGAGAAGCATATGATAAATATAACAAAAGATTTTACATATATAAGAATTTGAAACTACCCAAAAATCAACCACTTGTGTTGTAACGACTCGCATCTAATCATATCGATATTATCTATTTTGAACCCAAAGGGGCACTCACAATTTTAAAACACGTCTACAGGATGTAGAGATGTTCATATTTATATAGCGTCAAAAACTTCCCCCTATCCAATGTGAGATGTCACAAATAACTTCTAATGCAGACACAACGCCCTCGTTGTGTCCCATGGGATTACAGGACCAAACAAACAAATACCCCATACGAGGCCAAACAAACCCCTACACCGGGGACGGGGATCAACTCTGATACCATTTGTAACGACCCACACCCAACTTTGTAGATATTATTCGTTTTGGACATAAATGAGCTCTCACTGTTTTAAAATGTGTTTACAAGGTTAAGAGGAATTCATACTTATATAGTGCCAAATACATTCCCCGACTTGTGACATCCCATATCGAATAGAGGGGAAAGTTCTTGGCTATATAAGCATGAAGTGCTCCTCTTAACCTTGCAAACATGTTTTAAAGCCATGAGGGTCCATTTGGGTCCAAAATGAACAATATCTACACAATTGAGTGCATGTTGTTACAAATGGTATTAGAGTTGATTCCTGACCTCAATGTAGGGCTTGTTTGGCCCCATAAAGGGTGTTTGTCTGTTTGACCCTCCAATTCCATGGGACACAATGGGAATGTTGTGTTTGTATTGGGCAGTGTTTGTAAAATCCCACATCGGATAGGGAAGAAAGTTCTTGACGCTATATAAGTATAGACTCCTCTTAACCTTGTAGATGTGTTTTAAAACCATGAAGACCCTTTTGGGTTCAAAATAGACAATATTTACAGGATTGGGTGTGGGTCGTTACAAACGATATTAGAGTCGATTCTCAACCCAATGTGAGGGTTTGTTTGTTGGGCCCATAATTTCATGGGACGCAACGAGGACGTTGTGTTTGCATGGGGTGGGGGGGGGGGGGGGGGGGGGGGGGGGGGGGGGGGGGGGGGGGTGTTTGTGACATCCCAAATCAGATAGGGCGGAAAGTTCTTGACACCATATAAATATAAACTCCTTTTAACCTTATAAGCACATTTTAAAGTCGTATCTATTGGGTCCAAAATGGACAATGTCTACATGATTGGGTGCAGATTGTTACATGTTTAGTGTATGCATGGCCGGTTCAAATTTAACCCTAATTGAGAATGAATAGAACCAGGGAGTGAAAAGTTGAAGGAAAGAATGTAAGATTATGCCTTCATTTTTAATTTTTTTCCTTTTCTAAAAATGTAAGATTGTGTTAGGAAGAGGTGGAATGGGTTCAAATTAGGAATTAAGACCCACTTCTAAGAAATGGAAAGTGTCCGTAGATTATATTAAATTGTTTCCATTTTTTTCTATACTTTTTCTTTATTTATTGAAATGTTTGCTATATCGGGAAAATAAATATTTTGTTTTCAACTATTGTGTCTAGATGCATCTAGAAATGTAATATTGGAATAATTATTTATTTTCATTTCAATGTTTGGTAATAATAAAAATATAAAAGAATAAAAGAATTAAGAATAATACCCTTGCATATAGTTTAATATATATATATATATATATATATATATATATATATATATTGTGTGTGTGTGTGTAATATTTACTCAATAAATAAAATTAATTTAATGGAAGTCTATGAGTAAAATAACAATTTTAAGTGATCCAAGTATAAAAATGAACAAGAAAAATTAAAAGGAATGAAATATTCATTTCATTCCTTTATACCCAAGATGACCCAAGTGTTGATTAAATGTACTAAAGTTATGTTTGGTTTTTGAAAAGTTTGAAGGAAAAATAAAAGAAAATAAAAAATAGATTAAAAATTAATAAATTATTTTTATATTTTACTCCAAATTCATTTCACTTATTTAATCCTTCTATATAAAGATAAAAAATTTAAAATATGTAAATTTCTTACTAATTTTAATTATATTTAACTTTTTTACATATCTTTTTATAATAAAATTAAATATGAGAAAATAATTTTCTTTAACATTTTTTTTTTTAGTATTTTCTAAGGCCAAGAATAACCTAAAATTAAGTATGGGCAAAACCGTTTCAATTGGCTTTTCCAACTTAGGTCTCAAAATATTTGATTTGAGGTCATAATGTTCAAGTACGGCAAGGCTGCTTCTTAATGTTGAAACTGTCATAGGTTTGGAGATCTTTCTTAACTTGTCTTTGTTGTAAAAATGATGCCTACTACAACACCACTCTTAATTCGCACAAATTTGAAGGTTTGGAATGAGACATATTCGTAATTATGTCATAATTGTGTTATAATAACTAGTCCATCTAACCTTTTTGTTTATTTGTGTCAAAAACAATACATTTAAAGCCGAATATGGTTTTATATTTCATTAATTGTTTTACATTAAAACATTAAATGAAATAATAAATAGGTATAAAATAGAAAATAATTTATTTTAATTAGTTGGAAATTGTAAATTGTTATTGAGACATATCATTTTATATTACTAATAAACGTACAAGGTGTTTGTTAATTTTTTCATTCCAAAAATATCAATTATTTTTTTTAAATTTTAAAAATATCCCTTAGCAATTTATTTAAAAACTTAGTAATATTTAATGTAACAAAATTTATTCTATTACCAACCTATTAATATTCATTATGCTATAAATTTCATTCTCTTTAAAATGATCCTATTAATATTAATTAATGTTATAAAATAGCTATAATTAACATATTATCTGATTAACAATTTCACTTTTAATCTTGAAAGTTTGAAAATTTTCTCAAGTAAAAGAGTTGTGTTTAGGCATTCCTCTCTTCTTCTACTATTCTATGTTCTTTGTTTCTGGAGAAACCTCAACTTGCTTTGACTCTTCCAACGGGTGATTTCTCTTCCAAATGCCTTGGCTTAGTGTTTTCATCTAATAGTGCTATTGCTTTGAGACTTTTCTTTTGTTTTTTTAGTCCACAAATTTCTTACTTAAATCAGTTCATTTTTGTTTTGATTTTTATAAATAAAAAAAGTAAAAAAAAAATGGTTAATTTAATCTGATTCTAATATTAATTAGATATTTCTTGAAATGCAATTGGAATTATATTTTAAGAGTTTATGTTCATTGTTTTGAAATGAATATTTTCCAAGTTTGTAGTTTATATATTATTGGGATTTTTTTTGTTGGTAATTATTTTCCTTTTTAGTCTAACATAAGATCTTTTTAGACAGTGACTTACTTTTCATTAAACATTCGAGATTGTCGTTTAATCAACTAAACTGTCACAAGTAAGTTTGAAAAGGTTTAAGTAAAGACAGGTTATAATTATTATTTTTTCCTAATTGTGGACCTTTCATTTTGTCCTCGTAGCGCATACTATCATTTGGTTGTTTTCCCTCATCCCTATTCCTTTGTCATATATTTAGGGTCCTTTTCCGAACTTTTTATTGAGTCTCTATTGGTGGTTCACTATAATTCACCTTATCATTATTTTTGGACTTTTGTTGAAGATATATCTTGGAGGGCTTTTAGGAATCCCTAGTAAGATTGCTCAATGACATCAGATTTTGGTTTAGGATTTTGTTAATTTTTGGTGCATTTAGGTTTGACTTTATTTTTCTTATTGCATGATTTTAGGATTAGATAATATCGAATAAATTTTTGTGATTTTCCTTTGTATGTGAGCTATTTTGATATTTGATTGCATGTGATGGATATTTTGTTCTGTTTTTTGTTTCTTTATTTGTTTTATTTGTTGTTTTGTTTTGATTTTTTTGTGCATGATATAAATATTTTGATCTTTGATGACATTGGTTTAATATTTTGATTTTTAATTATATGTTTTTTATTTTTTTATTTTTAATTACATTAAAATTTATTTTATTTTTATTTATTTTGAATTACATGTATGTGTGTTTTGATTTTGTTTTGCATGAGATCACCTTTGATTTGAATAGTGGAAGATTTGCATGTTGTCATTAGTGCATGTTTTATTGATTTATTTATTTATTTTATGTGAGGTCATGTGAGGGGCTTATGAGCTTGAAGATAACTTGAGATAACATTCTAGAAGGAATTTAAAATTAAAATGAAATTTGAGAGATCTTGATATTTTTTGCCTGAAGGGAAGAATTCTGTAGAAGGATTTTAAATTAAAAAAAAAATTGAGAGGGAAAAAAAATAGAAAATTCTAGAGAAGAGTATAAAAGGAGAATTAAAATTTGAGAGGGAATTGGAAACTTTGGGAAATTTTTTGAGAACTCTTGGTAAACTTTGGAGGGAACTTTTGAAACTTTGAGAGATCTCTAGAATTTTTTAGAGTGAAAGAGCTTCAGAAGACTTGTTTGGCCAATAAGGAAATTTTTAAGGAAAAGAGAGAAAAATTCAACTGCGTTCAATAGAGGATTTCAACCAGTTTTGGTTCATGTTAGTGCTTCATCTTAATGAAGATTTTACCTATTTTTAGTTGCATTGTTGGAGAATGAAATCATGAATTGTGGTTGTGTATGAAAGCTTGGTTAATGGAAGAAATTGTGGCCATGTATTAGTGATGCTAAGGCTAAACTTTGACTTGGAAAGTGAAGATCATGTGGCTGAATTTGGTAGTTAGATATGGAGTTCCAGAAGTGGCCATGTGTATGGAATTTAATGGTGGAATGAATGGCCACCGTCTTATGAAATGGGAGTTGTGGATGTGTAAGAATTTTTTAATGGAAGCTTAATGGAGAGAAATGGTGTAGTTGTTTAGTATGATAATCAATGGCTAAAAGTGCAAGAGTGTGGATTCAAGTGGCAACCATGTGTTAGTATATGAATTGTTGGAGAAATGGCAGCTACATAATGTTTAGTTTATTTTTGAAATTATGGCTACATATAAAGACTTTTCTATGGTGATTTTCGATGGAGAATTATGGTTATTCATGGTGATTTTTGGTGGAAAATTATAGATGCATATAAACACTTTTTCATGATGATTTTCAGTGGAGAATTATGGATGCACATGGAACTTTTGTGGATGAGTATTGACCGAAATTCTTTGTTGTCCAAAATACTAAGCCTTTTTACATAGCAACTCTGGTCAAGAAAAACCAGAGAAAGAGTCACTATGACTTTTATAGTACTTCGAGTATCGTCCTCAAAGATTGACTTATGGAAAATTTTAATATTAGGATAAATGAATCACTTTTATTTGAATACTAAAGTGAAAAATATTATGTAAATGAAGTGAAACTAAATAAAAGAACTAAATTAATAACAAAAAAAATATTGATTTTTAATTTAATTAATTCAAGTATGGGGTTTTCCTTGATCTAACTCAAGGTATAGAAATAGAGAGAACAAGGGTTTCTCAAGTAAAGTGATCTTAGAGTTTTGGGATCCTTGGCCACTCGCGATCAACTTGAGTTCTATTACTCAAAATTGCATCCGAAAACCTAATTTTTTTTCTTTTTAAAATAGGTTCCTAAAACCATTAAATAAATGAAATTGATTATTGGTTTAAGGTTTGGATTTTTAACCCTTCGTACTTCTTATAGCTTTGTTTTGGGACAAATAATGATGGGAAAGACTAGGATAACTAATGATCAAGAGTTACCAAGAATCACTAGTATCGGGTAATAACCTACTGTATCATTCCCTAAACTAACTCACAAAGATAAGATAAAAAATTAATAAATTGTAACCCAACTAATAATTAATCTTATTGTTATAAAAATTTACCCATTGTTTCTATGAGTTTCTAGCTCTTAGGTTTTCATGCTTCAAGCCCCAACTTAGCTTTTTAGCCTCTCATGGGGATGATGTCACATTCACAATCCATAATAGGGTAAAAATCCATAATTTGAATTAAAAGAAACTAAAAACCATATATTCAATAAAGAAGAAAAGAAAACAAACCAAAGTTCTTTATGATATAAAATATGTCTCAATTGATTACAATTTTCATTTGTTTGATTTGTATTTGTTGTAAAATTTTCCTTGGTTGTAATATTGTGAAATAAATTGATTTGATTGTCGGTGAAAGAAGACCTACTTCTCCATTGGTAAATGGACTTAGGAAATTCCATTTATGGCTACCTTCATGAAGGATGGAGGATTGTACTTAAGGAAGATAAACAAATACAATATAAGGGTGGACAACAAAAAGACATGTACATTGGACAAGGGATGTCATATGCTGATTTTATTTCAAAGACATGTGAACGGTTGGATATTAATCCAAATGGATATACATTTCATTACATCCTTGAGTTTGATCCATCCGCACTTCAACAGTTGGATGATGATAAGGATATGCATATGGTGTTATCACATAGTTATGATTATGCTCATATTTATGTACTAAAACGGGTTCAAAGAGTAAAAGTTGAAGGAGGTATAATCAATGTGCAAAATGATTATTAGTAAGTGATAGATGTTGTATTAGTTATCATTGATTCCATAATGCAAGCTGCTTATAATATTAATTAATTGAATGTACTATAAAATGCAGTCATAATAGTACAAAGGAGACACATAATTCTGTTATATCATGTCAAGCAAACAATGAGTCTCATTTAGGACTTTCTCAAAGCTTCATATCCATATGTGTAGAAACTGAAGTTAGGCCACATAATTTAAGTCTTTGTCCTTAACCTATTATTGGGAGTGGGCATAGTTTTTCTTCTGCAAATGAATTTAGAAATGTATTATATACGATGTCATTAGTTGGTAGATTTCAATACAAATTCAAAAAGAACTCTTCAAAGAAAATATCTATGTGTTATTCAGTGGATGGGTGCCCTTGGAGAATAACTGCTCATTCAGTAGGCAAAATAAAATTTTTGAAGGTTAACATCTTCAACAATGTACATAATTATTGTGCAAATGTTGAGTGTTCAAGTCAACCTTCAATGCGGGAAATGAAAGGGGCTCATGTCATAGAGCAAGTGATAAGGGCAACCCTTCAGTATTTGCCTGACAAATTGAAAAGATTTTATGAGTCGGTATGGTGTTTCATTCAATTATAAGCAAGCTTGGGCATATAAAGAAATGACAAAGAAGAGAATATATGGTTTTCCACAAAACTCATATATGTTGTTGCCTTGGTTATGTTAGAGATTGGTGGACATTATCCAAGGACGATTGTTGAATATACCAGACAAAATGAACATTTTTGGCAATTGTTCATTGCACATTATTTTTCAATTCAAGGGTTTTTAATGGGTTGTCGACCTGTTATTGCAATTGACTCAACCTATTTGAGTGAACCGTATAAAGGTTCTTTATTCTTTGCGATAACTTATGATGTTGACAATGGCATATTCCCAATTGCATTTGGTGTTTTAAGTTTAGAAAACTATGAGGATTGACTATGGTTTTTGTAGAAATTAAAGGACATACTTCAAGATAATAAGGTAGTCATAATATTAGATAGGCATCGAGTAATCCTTCATAGTGTTTTTGAACTTTTTGGAGTAGAAAATCATGCATATTGTTATTGTCATGTGAAGGAAAATTTTAGTAACTATGTGATGAAACATAGTATGAAGGGAAAAGAGATAAAAATGATGCATTATTTACTTGATAGTGTTGTGTATGTTAGGTTGGATTATGATTATGTTGTAGTCATGGAAAAATTAAAGACATATAACAGTGACCTAGTGAAGTAGGTTGAGGAGAATAGTTCATAAAATTGGGTAATGTTAAAGTTTTAAAAAAAAAACGATGTGATAAGATGACAACTAATCTTGAAGAATAATTCAAAGCTTGGCTAAAGGAAGAACATCATTACACAATTTTCAACTTAGTCATGACACATGAATAAGTTTGCTCATCTTGCATGTGATCATATGGTTGCCATAGCAAATTGGAAAGCTCCAATTAGCCTAAAGATTAAGGACAAGTTGTTGGAAAACATTATAAAGAGTGGGTCATTTCTTGTATATCCTTATGTTGGTGGTGTGTTTAAGGTATTTAATATGAAGGTATATGTAGATGTTAACTTGAGAGTGTACATGTACTTGTAAGACTTGGAAAATGGTCGGAATACCTTGTAAACATGCATGTGCAACAATATGCGAAATGAAGCAGGATGTTTATGAATATGTTGATTCATGTTTTAAGTTTCCAATGCAAGAATTGATATATTTCGGACACTTCAATTCACTTCCATATCACAGTATGCCTACAACTGATGTTGATGGATGTGTTTGTGATGCTTAAGGTTGCTTATACCCTTCACTTAAACCTCCATGCTCAAAATGACCACCTGGAAGGCCTTGACACTATCGAATAGTCTCAATTTAGTTCAAAAAGACTTACTTTCTATTTGTGATGTAAAGTTGTAGGCCATAATCGAGCTTCATGCAAAAATCCATTACCTATTCCATGATTTTAGTGTTATGCTTGTACGATGCCATGATGTTTTTGTCTTATTTTGATTATGATCATGTGTGGTTTGAAAAATTAGTATTTGTAAGAATTTGTTTTGGAACTTACTTATATACTTGATTGTCATGACGAAGATGTTTCTATTATATATGCCACTATTTTAGACTTATGATCTTATCATTATTTATGATGGTTTGTAACCATGTTTTTAATGTTTTTTACAAGATTGTTATTAATTTTGTACATGTTCATTACCTTTGTTTAACTCATTTTCTATTGAAATACAAGTTACATCATGACATCTTCAAGTGCTTCATTTAGAATTACAAGAGGTAATAGTAGAAACAGTGAATATCTATTATGTCATAATTGTATGTGTAAATGTTCACCAATGCAGAGGGCAACTATTAGAATATATGAATCAAAGGATAACCCAAATAGGTTATATTATTGTTGTCAATATGCAAATACTAGAGATGGCCATCATTTCTTTAAATGGGCATCCTCTAAAGGATTTGGTGATAGCAACACCTACCAAGAGTCTGAAGAGGTTGTTCAAAGAAGAATGTATGTGGTGGATGAAGGCTTCAAACATATTTTAACAAGAATTGAGTTCATGTAGAAAGGAATTTTATCAGGACTATTTTTATTTTTTGTTCTATGTTTGAAAATTACTTAATCAGACACTTATTTCATGTCTATTATGTTTTTGGATTATATATGTAATGCTTTATTGCATTGTACTTGGATGTATTTGTATTTTTATTTGAAGCTATATCCATCATGTGGATTTGTGATAGATTTTTAATTGCAATAATTTACAGTTTTTTCTACCATTTTTGTTACATTGACAACATAAATTCACTAAATTACGATAAAAAAAACACTAACAATATGATAAATTACAATATAATCAAGCAAAATGATCTTTTGACTAAATGAAGTCCAATTTGTTGGGTTGATTACCAATTTCTTATGTATAATGGTTCAACAAATGTGACCTACTGAAAAGAAAAAGGGAAAAGTTGATTTGTCATGATAATATAACAAATGAGTGTGCATTTTCAATTGGAATATATTCCTCACACCCCACTTAAGTTATTCTTTTTTAGATTTGATGTATTTTTAGGTATGGGAATACTTGTATGGTCTTCTTAACAAGGCCAGAACATGTAAGCTTTAATTAGTACAAAATATGCATGACTTTTAAGATATCAATATGAAACCATGTATCTATATATTGGAATTTTTAGTGAAATAGAAGGATTCTACTACTTTGTATAAATGGATAAAACATCCATAGAGGATTTGTTTAAGAAATCATCTCAAGATATGAGGAACATGATCGTTGGTTCGGTATTACAATTAAGAGCTACTAAGGTTTTACTTAGACTTCATCGTTTAATGGTTGCATAATGGGATCAATCACTATTTTTTCAGCTCCCAAATCTTCAACAACCATGGTTTATGCCGATACTGATAAAACCAAAAAGTAAGTGGACCACTACCCATTATGTTTATTTATGGTACTTGTTAAATACCTACTATGTGCCCCTTATATTTCAACCCAAGTTGTATTTTTTGATTGAAAAGTTTGGTGATCATATTGACCCATTTTTTGAAAGATTTATGTTTGCAATTTTTCAAGGTGATTGTCATAATGTGTTTCAAAGACAAATTTCAAGACATAATATGAAGGAATGATCCACACAACTTATGTTGTTTTTAAGTTCAACACAATGGGTAGCATGGACAATCAAGATATTGGTTGTGCCCCTTATGTAAAATGGATTACTAATAATGGTGGATCCTTATATTCTTACCAAGACTGTATTGATTTGTACAATATTAATTGACAAACTACTATTTGGAGGTGTGATGAGCTAAATAATAATGATAGTCAACAAGTAACAAAACATGCATTGATGCTAGATACGTATGAGGCTTCTCTTAGCAATGGTAAGCAAATTGAAAATAATAGTACTGATGAAGATGATTAAGAGATTTAAGGGCATTTGTAATTTCTACTAGGAATCAATGAAAATCAAATTCTTCTCACAAAGTATGTCTTAAAAAATTTATTTTGTTAACCCCAAATTAAAAATGTCTTCTTAGATTTAATAACGATCTTTTGTATTTTTTTTTATAAAATGCAATGATCTGAAAACATTATAGAATAAAGTTATTTATAAAATTATCTTAGTATGAAAATAAATTATACAAATACGTGCAATTAATTTATTAATTTAAAATTTGTTTCTTATTTTGCTAATTTTTTCCTTCTAATTTTTTTCGCCTTTGAATGAACTCAAAATGGTAGTTTTCAGCATGTGAAGGTAGAAATGTTAGAAAGGTATATAATGATGATAAAATAGGCAATGGTCATTTCAACATATGTATCATTCATGAGACTATTAAATTTGGGAATGTAACTCCATATTCAAATTTCAAAGAAAAAGATCACCTATAATAAACAAAAAAAATAACAAAAAAAAGAAAATCATAATAGAACTTCCATTTTGGAACTATTGCTTGTATGAACTACTATCCATCCGCTATCTTAACAAAATTGATATACTAGCATAATCAAGCATAATTTCAGAATGTGTTTCTCATGCGTACAATGTTACAAACCAAACAAGATAATACAGTGACTTTCCTCAATTGATACAATCATAAATAGGTCCAATTTCATAAACAACATAAACCAATTGCCTAATGAAACCACATTAGTGATTCATAGACCAATAGACATTTTCCCTGACTTATTATCAATTGTGTTAGCAGTTTCTCCCTGTGCTTCATGATCTTGTCCTACACAAAATAATACATAATAGAATATTAACCAAAATTGATGTCATTTTATTCAACATAAAAAATAAAAAATATTGTGTTCAACACAATATAATACACTTGCAATTTTACGAGATAGTCAACCATTACTCCATAATTGCATAAACTTGATTACAAATATGCAACAATCAGTTCTGCAACTAGGAATTAAGGAAATTAGAAGTAAATTGTGCATCAAATTTGTAAATTCAGAACCTCATTGGGTTTCCATAGGTAAAAAGGAATAAAATTCTTGCAACTTATGTATTCAATTGTTAGACAACTTTTGGAACAACAAATTTGAATTCTGACATGTCCATTGATGGTATTTTCTTTTGAATCACAATGATAATTGAGAGAACATTCTCCTTAACATGATATAATATTATAAATATGGACATCCTTAAAAAATAATGACAATAGTTCACATAAGTAATTGGACTACAACTATATTTACCAATTTATCTATGAAAGCATCCATTCACTTTTTCCTTTTGTCAATCAATAAGTCTAACAACTCGATTCTTTTTTCATGAACATGCAAAATGTTTAAATGCCAATGATTTCTCCTGCATACTGCTATAAACAACTAAAAGAAGAAAAATAATGATTTTATCGAATTAGTTGTGTTCATGTATTTCCTGCACAATACTTAAAAATATCCAACAGTAGAAGACTTTCATTAAATTAAGTAATACCTGTTCATATGTATACAACTAAGTGGTTTTGAAGTATTTCCACAAATGGTCACATATATATTTTGGAGTTAATACACCTCTCTTATTTTCCACATCAGACTGTAATAAAAAAAATGCAAAACATACATTTGATTAAAACAATCTACTTAAAACAAGAAAACCAATCTATAATTCTTACGACACATCTTACCGCAAAGTCGGGAGATAAGAAATGTTTCCTACTTTCTTAATCCTCACCATTCAAAATTCGAGAAATCATTGTTACAACCTTCATGCAAATTAATGAAAATCAGAAATATAGTTTTCGAGTAATTTTATTCCAACTTCACATAACTAAATATGAATACCTTATTGTCGATCAATTTGTCAGGTCCCACGCATTTGAAGTTGAACCTTGTCAAGGAGAAATCATACATGGAACATAATATTTGACTACACAAAAATAGTTATGATGCTACAAATTAAAACTAATTATTTCAAATGGTTATCATAATTGTACTTGGTTATACTAAATCAAGTTCAAGCTTACCTTTCATCATATGTATCATCAGGTGCATATGTCAAAACTTGCTTTTCTATAGATGAAGACGCTGAAAATTTGATTGATGGTTGTACCACGTATGATGATTATAAGGCAATAGGACGTCGATGTAGCCAATTTGAATGTAATGGAGGATGTCTAGTTTAAACGTAATAATAACATTCATATGAACTTCATGCTCAACTATATGTATAGAAAATAAGAGAAAAATAATTCATTAACGAAAATAACATGCATAGGAAAAGCTTACCATTATTATGTGCTCATTAATATTTTGATATTAAAAATTACTATTAAAAAAATAAAGATGCAAAAAGTATATTGATATGTTGTGCTACTGACTGTGAGGTCGATGGGCCTGCATTATCTTCACCATGAGTGGAGCGATCATCCAGTGGCGTTCCATAGGCTAATTTCGAAATGCATATATATATATATATATATATATATATATATACAGAACATTTACAATTAAATTAAAAGTAATAAAAAATTGTAACAACTAGTGCTATAAAAGCCTTACTACCATGTGGTGGCAATGGGAAAGATTCATTGATATCAGGTCGATTATGACTTCCGCTTTGATGAGAAGATGATAGGGTCTTGTTTTTATCATGTCACTTTGCTAGTTTATCAATTGCTCATCTCATTGTTCAAAGTAATTGGTAACTTTGTCTCTCCGCTACATTATACTCTGCTATAATTTCCTACAAATGGTACAAAATGTAAAAGATGTGTATTATTATGCAAAATATGTTTGGGTTAATCCTTAAATAAAAGAATAGGTGTTCAAGATTCTCATATCACTAGTCTTTTCTTCAACTTTATTTGTTGCATTAGTAGGATCTTCATGCGCATATTTCCCCATTTCATCTTCTTGAACCTATAGTAATAAAAAGAATATACAATGTTTTTAAAATAATTTTTCGAATATGAAAAAAAAAATAATAAAAAGAAAACTTTTTCACTTACATCGGCGAGTCCAAAGTTATCATAATCCTATAACTCTCCATGCATCATTTTCTTCATCAGATCATCACTCCATGCAATGCATATGGGGATGATGTGTGGCACCAACATAGTTGGAATGTAGAATTTATTTACATAAAAAGACTGATACACAAATATTCCACAGATCAATATGTTATTTACAAAAAGACTTGTTAAAACATGGAAAATGATATGGAAGCCCTCAACATGTTACAAAAAAATGTATCTATAATAAAAAAGAAAAAAAGAAAAAAAAAGACAACTTGTAAACCATGAGCCTTTATCTAATAAAAAATGTCTAATTCCAACAACCACTATGTCAAGTACAAATTGACCCTAATTAACATCGATGTCAAAGTCTTCGGCAAGCAAAGTACACCACAACTCATGACTACCATCCAACTTCGATGTTGGAGCAAGTAATGTAGCACATGAGAAGAAGATAAACAATTTTTGAAGTTGCTCATGTCTTCCATTGAGATAAGTCTATCTCTAAGGACTGATGGGTTTTCCATTCTATTATTCTTATTAGAAGGTGAAAGTAGAAGCCTCCTACCAACATATGGGATTCCTAGAATTTCACCTACATCAGAACACGTAATTGGAAATTGTCTTTCTGGTCCTATATCTAGCATGTAGTTGGCAATATTAAAATGATTTATCACCCATCTTCATAAGTTATTCCTTAGCTCTATGGAGGAGAGTTCAATCTATCCACCGAAGCCAATATCAATTATAATGTTCTTTTCATCACTTAGGTCATCAAGTAGATGTCTAAGTTTTTTTTATAGAGCAACGACTATTTATTTTGACCTCCTTTAAAAGTAAATAAACAATATTATAAAATAAAAATTAATGTAATAAGACTAAATAATAGTGTCAAACGTTAATATAGTCAAAATAATACAATATTAATTAAAAGAATGTTCAAACTTGGTGGTATCGTATTGTAAAACATGCAAGCATACAACAAAAGCACAATGAGAGGGTACCTACCAATCCACTAATCAAACACTATATTTCTCTTGACTTGAGTTCAAGCTTGACTCTTTAAATATCCCCAGTGGAGTCATCATATTATGGACTTATATTTTTCACATGTGTTCTCACTAAATTGGCGAGACTTATTCTTATTATGAAAAAATGATTTTTGAAAAGTTAGAAATGCCACTTATTTTTGTTTATTTTTGAAAAAGGGAAAACAAAATAAGAAATAAAACCCCAACATAACTCATTTTTGAAGGAAAATACATTTTTGCGAAAAATTGAGTTCAAGTATGGGGGTCAAGTTACTTATCAAGAAGATACCATAAGAATAATACTCATATAAGCCTTGAAAAGGTCTCCACTAAATAAGTGAAGGGAATGTGAAAATTAAGTAATTAATCATAGATACCAAGAAAAAGAAATGTGTGAATTAATATTCAAGTCATGGTGAAGAACATATTACAAGAATATACAAAATAAATGATACAAGAATTACACAAATTGATTTATTAGACTAATTAGATAATTTCAAATATTACAACTTTAAGAAATTAAAAAGAAAATTATTTTCATTAAAAACAATTTCAAATTAATGGTTTCAATTTATTTACAACAAATGAGTTTATTAATATTTATTTACATCCAAATTTATTTTCTACAAAAATGATTTTTACTTGTTTATGTAAAAACAAGTGATTGCATAAAGAAATAAAATAAAAATATTTAAAAATATGATTTTAAATTTTATTTTATTTACAAGAAAAGATGACTTTTATCCGACTTTGTTAAAGAATGATTTTCATAATTTCATTTACAAAAAGTATTCTAATTTGATTTTTATTTGAAAAACAAATTTCACCATTTCACTTTTTAAAAAAATGAATTTTGCATTTAAAAATGATTTTCACAATTTTGTCTAAAAAACATAATTTCACTTAATTTTTATGAAACAAAGGATTTTCACGTTTTATTTACAAAACAAATATTCCAATCCAAATTTTATATTAAAAAAATTGCAACTTTTATTTAAAACAATGATTTTTACAAACTTATTTACAAAAAAGCATTTCAATCCAATTTTCATATAAAAAAAATATATTTCCAACTTTCATTTTTAAAAGAACAAAAAGAAGATTTTAAAATTTTATTTTCAAAAGATATTTCAATGTGATTTTAATTTACAAGAAAAAATATTTTTTTTTAATTTTTATTGAAAAACAGTTTTTACAAAATTATTTACAACAAATTATTTCAACTCTCTTTCCTCTATTTACCAAAAAAGAAAATAATTTTTATTTAATTTCAATTAAAAAAAACTTTTTTTTAATATTTTTATCTTTGGTTTGTTTAAGAAAAGGGTTTTTTTTTTTTTTTTATTAAAAAGAACTTTGCAAGTTATTATAATCTTATAAAAAAAATGATTTCAAACTTATATAAAACAATTGGAAAAAAAAAATATCTTTGTTTAGTTAAAAAAAAAAAAGGTTTTTCAATTTTATAAAAGAGATGATTCCACATATTTATATATATAAAATAAATATTTCAATTTTATTCTAAAATAGGCACTATATTTTTATTTAAAAAATCTGTTTTGCCAATTTATTAAAAAAAAGGTTTTCCGATTTTATTTTAAAAAGGGGTTTTTATAGTTTTATTACTTTTTTCAAAAAAAAGGTTTCAAATTTATTTTAGAAAAAAAAAAAAGAATTGGATTTATTTTTTAGTAAGAAGAAAAAAGTTTCGGTTTTATTAAAAAGGCTATTACATAATATTAAGATACATAAAAAATCCATTTCATCAAAAAAAAAAATTTAGATTTTATTTTTATTTACTCATTTGATAATTGAAACAAAATTTGATAATTGAAACTCTACAAAATTCAAACAAACATAAAATAAATAAATAAATAAATAAATGAAATAGATAGAAACTATTACAACTTTTTCATGGTATTAAAGTATTCAAAGCATAAGATACAAAAATTATACACAAACTGAGAATAAAAAAAAAACATAAAATACATAAGCATCCAATATTTGAAAACCAATATTTATGGAATTGAGAAAAAATGAAAATAAACTAAAATGGGGAAGTATAGTTTGTATCCAAATGAGTCCAAAAGCAACAATAGCTCTCTACAGCTTTCATATGAAGCTCAAAATAGAATTCAAACACTTTTATCTCAATAGTTCTAAACCAAAATAAGAAAACCATAAAATACAGAAAAAAAAGAAAAAGAAAAGTTGTTGTCTTTCTTCTTGAAAGCCCCCTTTAGTCTCATGTCTTTCTTATTGTTATATAATATTACTCGACCAAAGCAATCATAACTCTCAAAAAATAAGCATTAAATCAGAGATAGGATGGCATAACCGTTTTAATACTTTCCCAAAGTGTCACCTTTATTTGACATCCTAGGCAATCAACCTATGCAAAAATAAAAACCCAAAGGAGAACAAGTAATAAGTCCAAAAGAAATAATAATAAATCTAATCCAATAAAAAGCAAGTCGAAGTGAAATAAAGCTCAGTAACAAATATGCAAGCAAGCCCAAAATAACAACTAACAAGCCTAAAATCCACAAACCGTTACTATAGAGATCAAAGGGAAGACTTACCCATGACTTTGAAGCCTAAAGATGATGAAATGTGGTAGCTATGAATGGTGGAAATGGGCGTGAGAGAGGAGTGGGTATGTGTCATGACCCAAATTTCGGGCGACCCAAAACTTGGCCCATGACCCCAGGTCAAAGGTTTGACCCTAAGGGTTCCTCCTATTCCACGCTAGCAGTCAACCAAAATACTCTGAATTTTTTTTTCTACACATACGTCTCACTAGAGTTCTCACCAACTAACAATATCCCAAACATTACTCATAAACAACAAGATTAAATAATTTTCATTATAGTCCAAAAATAAATGTTCACAATTAAGCAACTTAATCAAAATAGGGTTTCATTACAAATCCATAGTTCATAGTTACTAAAACAAAACCCAAAACCACAAACACAATAAAAAATGCCATGCTGGACTAGGCCGCTCCAGGAGCATCCTGAAGTCCTTCTTGCCCCACCTATGGATCCTTAAGAGTGATATCTGCATCTAAAAAGATGTAAAAAGGAAGGGATGAACATTTCCACATTGCTCAGTAGGGTGCTTAACATCCAAGGGTTTAAGGGGATTACTAAGTTTCAAAGAATACCAAATGAACATTTCAACAGTATTAATCAAGCCACATAATTTAATATCTAATATTATACACAATTCCACAACATTCAACAATTAAATGAATGCACACGAACGTGTGACACACAGTCATACAATGCACCATTGTTCTCAGGCTTTCACCGAAGGATACGCATCCGCACCCAAATACACTCCCCATTCGGAGTCTTCCTAAGGTAAACTTTTGAGTCTTTCACCCTAGGGATCTCTCTTCCTTTTTAATTTGCCTCACACGAGTTTTTACTTTTCATCACTATTTCATTTTTTTTTTTCATTTCTTTTTCCATTTCATACACTTTTCACAATTTTCATCATTTCTTCACACAACCATGATGCTAATGAATGCCACAATTCCAAAATTTCTCAATAATTTCAACAATTCCAACATTCCCCAATAATCTAATAAAATAAAATTTCCACATTAACATTTCTAAAAATATCCCAACAAATTTTCAAAAATTCGCATATCAATAAACTTGAAAATATACCACACTTTCGGAAATTTTCAACCATTCTAATAATTTCCAATATTCGAAATTAACTAATTTTCCACCATAAAAATTCCGAAAATATTCCAACCAATTCCCAAAAAATCACATATCACTAGATTTGAAATTAAACCCTAATTTTGGAATTGTCTAACACTTCTAATAATTTTTAACAACTCAAAACAATTATTTATCAACCAAAAGCAAATTCCCAAAATTACAAAAATTCCAAAAAAATTCCAAATAATCCAAAAAAAGTCATACAATACTAATATTACCTATTTAACTCATAATGACAAGATTTAATTTTTTTTTTCAAAGGAAAAATGCAGTAAATTTAAGATTTAGGGTTAGGTTCCTCTACCATATATCTTAGAATTTGGCCGTTAAAATCACGTCGACCAGTGTAGAATCATTCTTCTCGTCGAGTAGAACGCTTCTTTAAAATTTGGGCCGAAATGGACTTTGTTTGGCCGTCCAAATGGCCGACCAAAGTTCCGGTGGCAAGAATAATCCCCACAATCCTACGACTCTCCCACTTTTTTTTTCTTTGTTTTTAAAAGCCCACATTCTTGCTCTTTCGTTCAGCCACCACCCAACCCATGACCCAATATCCAAGGCCCAATGAACTAATTTCCTTTGTTTTAACAACCCCATCTCACGGCTCACTATCAAACTTTTGATTTATTATTATTTTTTTCTTTTATTTATTTTCATTTGATTGTTTTTCATTTCCAAATTCTTTTTTTTATAACACACAATTTAATTTATAAAACACCAACCCAAAATTTTAATTTTTCTCGATTTTATTGATAATCAATTTAATTTAATTTTTACTTAATTAATTTTAATTAATTCACTTTTCAGTTTCATTTCTGGAAATTTTCAATTTCTAAAATCTTAAAAAATTTTCTACCATAAGACTGACGTGACATCAAATTTCAACTCGCATAATTAACCAACACAATAAATTGAATTTCACCAATCCCGAGTTAACACGTGTTCTCCAAACACTTTTTTTTCTTTCTTTTTTATAATTACCTGATAGTAATTAAATTAATTCCCGTAACGCACTTAATATTCAAATTTTCAAAACCTAATCTCAATTATTTGATGGTTAAATTTTTCTCTAAGTCTAAATTTAATTTCTAAAATTCCTACTCTTTACATCTGACATGGCAAATGTTTCAAACTATTGACTTTTGACTAACTTTTCCAAAATCTCTTCCAATTAGATACTAACACGTGGATCTTCACCTCTCTTTTTGACCATTTGACTCACAATTTTATGAAAGACTTTATACTCCTAGAATCCGACGTGTTCTTAAAAAAACCCAGGTATTACAGTATGGGTGTGGAAATAAGTGAGAAAGAGATGCGAGATATGGGAGTAAGAGAAAAGTGAGGTGTGGCGCATCGCTCACTATGGGTTGGGGTTGTGACCAACGATAAGGGGTCAATGTCTTGTGTTATGGTGGTGTATGGGTATGAAGGGAAAAAATAGTGGGATAGAAAGAAAAAAATGAGGAAAAAAAAGTATGGGGAAGAGGAGGTTGGTTGGTTATCGACCATGGCTCGTCAATGACAATTGGTAGCTAGGACTTGGTGGTGATGTTGTGAATTGTATGGAGTGGAAGTGTGGTGGGTCTCACAAGAAAGAAGAAAGAAAAAGGAAAATGAAAAGGAAAGAAAAAAAGGAGAAGGTTGGGTGGAAGTTATAGTGTGGGGTGCAAGTGAGTTGTAGAAAAAAAAAATGAAAAAAAGGAAAAAAATAGAAAATAAATAAATAAATAAGTAAATAAAAATAAAATAACAACAACAACAATAATAACAATAACAAGAATAATAATAATAAAGAAGGGTTAAAATTTAAAGGGTATGAGTGGACTAAAAAAACTAATGCAAAAATAGACTTTGAACAAATTTTTGAGTTTAATTGGATTTTTTGTGAATAAAATTATAAAATTCTTTTTTTTTTTTAACAAAATGTGGATAAAAATAATTTCTGATGATTTTTTTTTTAACAAATATGAAATCATTTTTTCCTTTGACATGCACAGGCTATCGATGTTCTTCAATCTTGAGACCTTAATCAAACTTTTAAGGTGTCAGATAGATGCGAACCCCATTATTTCACTCTCTTCCATTTTTCTCGTATGAAACTTGCAGCCTCATCTGGTTGAGTTCGGTCGATTGATGGATACACAAGCTTGAGCAGTATTGGAGAATTGTTGGCAGACAGTTCCTCATCCACTTGTAGAGACGGTTCAACATATCGCTAAGATGCTTTCTCTGTTTGGCTCCGTCCTTGCCTCAAAGTTGTCTATTGATTGGAAGTATGACAACTTTTTGAGTAACATTTTATAGCCATATGAGCCCGCAACTCTTGGTTTTCTTGTTTTAATTGTTCTACCTGCCAAAAGAGGGATTGCATTCGCTACTTGTTCTCTTTTTGCCTTTTTTCCATTTTTGCTTGCCAAACTTGGAATTGCAGATTGACATTAGTCGATTAAGTTGTAAGAGACGTATTAGCCATTACATTTTTACGGGCTTTGGCATTCTGCTTCCCACAAACAGCGCCAATGTTGGTGCATGACCAACAGGAGTGTAATTCAACTAGCTCCCGAGATTTAGACAGAGGTTTGACTTGCACAAAGGAATGTTTAGACTGGTTATTTGAGCACACCTTTTAAAGCTTAAGTCAGAGAGAAAAGACTTGAACAAGAAATGAAATGTCATTGTTGGAAAAGTCGCAACATACCTCCCTTTGTTGCCAAAAAGGGCTATTTATTCTTGCCTAATTGTAATGTCTTCTCTGGTTCCTTTGATTGCGTTTGAATGCGCGTTACAACCTTTAATGCCAATGATTGTCAGCTTATAATGGTTGTCACACCTTGGTAAACCTTAAAGATTATCATTTTAACCTCGTAATAGTTGTGTCAATCAAGACACATTTCAGGCGTCTGCCTAGTTGGTTGTGTATCCATCTGCTACCTTTAGACTAGATGGACAAAGCGACTTTAAGGGAAGATTATGAGCGACTCACATTACCGATGTCTTTGAAGCTTAAAGATGATGAAATGTGGTAGCTATGAATGGTTGACATGGGTGTGAGAGATAAGTGGACATGGGTGTGGAAATAAGAGAGAAAGAAAGGTGAGATGTGGTAAGATAAATGTGAGGTGTGGTGCATCACTTGCTATGGGCTAGGGTTATGGCCAATGACTAGTGGTCAATGGTAGGGGGTCAGTGCCATGGGTTATGGTGGTGCATAGGCATGAAGGGGAAAAAAAAGTGGGAGAGAAAGAAAAAAGTGAGGAACAAAGAAAGTATGGGGAATGGGAGGTTGGTTGGCTGTCGACCATGGCTTGTCAATGGTAGTTGGTAGCTAGGTCTTGATGGTGGTGTCGCCAATTGTGTGAAGTGGAGGTGTGGTGGGTTTCACAAGAAAGAAGAAAGAAAAAGGAAAATGAAGAGGAAAGAATAAGAATGAGAAAAATGGGTAGAAGTTATAGTGCAAAGTGCAAATGAGTGGAAGAAAAAGAAAGGGAAGGAAAAAAGACAAATAAAAATAAAATAACAACAACAACAATAATAACAAAATAAAGGAGGGTTAGAATTCAAAGGGTATGAGTAAACCAAAAAATTAATGCAAAAATACACTTCCAACAAATTTTGGGGTTTAATTGGAATTTTTTGTGTGAATAAAATTATAAAATTCTCTATTTAAAAAAAAACAAAATTTGGATAAAAATATTTTCTAATGATTTCTCTTTTCTTTTTTAATAAATTTGAAATCATTCTTTTAGAATCAAAATAATTCACAAGGTTTTTTTAATAACATTGAAAGACCTATCCTTAAACCAAACAGATAAAATGTTTTTCTAATGAATATTTTAAAAAAATCAAATAAAAATCATTTTTGGAAAATAAAAAATGGATTGAAGTATCTTTTATAAATAATTTTGTAGAAAGTCATTTTAAAAATGGATTGAAGTGTCTTTTAAAAATAATTTTTACTAGTTAAATTGAATGAGATTTTAATATTTTTGTAAATAAAATTATAAAAGTCTTGTTTTCAATAAAAGTAATAAAAATTATTTTCGTTGCAAATCAAATTGAATTGAAATATTTTTTTAGATAATTTTTTAAAAAGTTGTTTTTCTTAATAATTTGTAAAAATCATTTTTTTTAAATTGTAAATATTCATTCTTTTTCTAGCAAAAGCAAATAAGAATAATTTTTCTTATAAATAAAATCAAATTGAATTTTTTTTCATGAAATTGCATTCAATAAATTCTTTTAATAATGTACAAGAATGATTTTTTTGAAAATTAAATTGAATAAAAATAATTGCAAATCAAATCACTTCTTATGAATAAATTTGAACCCCTAAATAAATTGAAATCATTAATTCATTTTTTTAATGCAAACAATCTCTCTTGAAATTTCTTGAACATGTATTATAATATTTGGAAACAATCAATTTTTTCTTTCTAGTTTAATTAATCAATTTGTGTAATTCTCTTATCAATTAATTTGTATTCTTTTAATATGATTTTTGCTACATCTTCATGTATATTGATTTGTGTCATTTTTTTTTTCTTGATATCCATGATTAATTGGTTAATTTTCACAGTTTTTTTTCCCTCACTTAGTAGAGATCCTTTTCAGGGTTTGAAAGGGGTATTACCCCATGATACCTTCTCAATAAATAACTTGACTTCGAATTTGAACTCGGTTTTTTACAAACATATTTTTCTTTTTAAAATGAGTCACTTTAAGGTTTTATTTTATTTTTTTATTTTTCCTTTTAAAAAAATAAAAGTTAAGTGGTGATTCTAATTTTCAAAAATCAATTTTTTTACAATAAAAATGAGTATCACCATCCTGGTCCACACATTGCACCGTATATATAAAATAATAATAATAGAAAAAAATTATTCTTCATAATTTTCAAAATTGTTTTCAAACATGTGTCCCACCATGACTTATTGATTGCCGCATTAATTTTCAAAATTGTTTTCAAACATGGGTCCCATGGTATGTGAAACTTATTTCTTTTTTTTTTTTCTTATGCAACATGACTTAATGATTGATGAATTGGATCACTTATCATTCACCAAATCCATCACAAATATGGATTGCCTTTCAAATCCCTCCAACAAAAATGGTAATTCCAAAACAACTTAAGTATGATGTTCTCATTCCTTTCAAATGATTTAATTAATTGGTATTTGAATATACTTCATATATTCTTTTGGAGCAATTTTTAGGCGTATAACATAAATCTCTAATTTTTTAGAAAATGTTGTGTATTTTATATTATAATTTCCCTTTTTTTTTCATCTAAAAACCAAAAATATAAAACCTTAATTAACGAGTTTATTTTATTTTATTTATTTACTTTTACTTTGTGCAATTAGCAATAGGGTGGAAGGCGGGGAGGCGGCTTAACGGAAATGTCACGTGCCACGCGTGTCTCGTCCCTTAATAAGCCTTAACTGCTCCAACATTTCCAACACACGCCCTTCTTCGCTTAGCTCTTAAGTCTTTTTTTCTCCTTATCCTTAACCCCATCACATTTCGCCACGCGAATCTAAGCCTCATGCTCACTTACCTTTCGTTCGTACGAGGAATGTTCCCCCAACTCCTCATCTCAACTAAAACTCCCTACTCGCCATCTACTCAACCACCTCTCTACTCTAGAGTGTTGATCCCTTATCTCCGCACGTGTCTATGGCTTTTCACCCCAGCGAGTACCGCATTGCAAGGGCAATATCGTCATTAAAGACCCAAAAGGCAAACCAATGGCATTATCTCAATCTTCCTTTTGGTCTTTTCTATTCATATTGTAAGTTATTCGAGATGACTCCTTGCTATGCTATTTGCTCCCAGTCTTCTCTCAAGTCTCTGACAAAACCTAAACACCACTCCAAGAGTCAAGACAGCACACTTCAAGAATCTTCTTCGTTTTTTTCTTTCCTCTTTCTCTTTACAGATAAACTGAGAAACCCCAACTCACGCCTCGATTCCCAGATGGATTTTGTGAATGTTCTCAAGTTCTCAGCTGCATGCTTTGATCTTCTTGGCTGGTATGTTGTCCACGCATTTTCTCGCCATTGGAAAATTCTGGAAAATGAAGTGGAATTCTATGTTTGAGGAGAAACCTGGGATTTTCTTTGATTTCTCCATGTTAGTTTTATCTCTTTTGTTTGAATTACCCACATTCTTGTGATCATTGTTTGTTATTTGTTTGGATTTCTGCTTGCAGGCCTGTCTTTGCACTGGGTTATCCTCTGTAAGTCTTGGTCTTAAAAAACGAGATATGATAATTCATTTACTCGTTTCTTGTTCTATGAATTCTTAGTTCAGTTACATTTATTGTGTTGGGAAACTGAAAAGGCAAAGGATTGTTAGTTACTGTCATAATAATCCTCAACATCATCTTGGTTCTTAACAGATGTGCTTCAATTTGGGTAATTGAGAGTAACTCAATCTCAGACGTCCGGAAGTTGGTGACATATTGGGTTCTATTTTCCTTGATTTCACTCTTTGATAATACTTTTTCCGAGCTCCTTGAATGGTAATTTTGCTCAACTGCATTCCACTATATGTGACTCTTTTTGTTTCATTTCTTTGCCATTTAGGAATTTGGAGTTGCTTTTTTTCAGTTTTCTTCCTTGTGACAATAATCAAGATGTTTAATGTTCCAGGCCTCCATGTATTTTATTTTCCTTCATTTCTCTGCTTTGACAAATGCCCACAATCTGATCAGCAGAAAGGTTATAACATTTGAACAAGAAGTGTTTTATTTTTGTTTTTTGAAGTAAAATAATTTTCATTTGGAGAAATGGTCTAAAGGGTGTTTGTGCTTGGCTGAGTTCATGGAATTTTCTAGCTAATTTGGGATTTATTCTCAATTTCAAGATCATGGTGGATATTTCAGAAATTGATTAAATATAAACCATGCAAAGTGATTTTCTTTGAAAATGTGGGTGACCCTGACCTACCTTATTGTGCTACTTGGAGCACAAAACATAAGTACAGGTATTTATTAACTAAATTGTATACTTTGCGATAGTTCAAGGAGGTGGTTTTCTTTTCTTTTCTTTTCTTTTCTTTTCTTTTCATTTTATTTATTTATTTTTTTTGGTATCTTGGGTGTCAGCTTTGGAAACAGGATGGATCTACAAGTTTTTATTTCTCATTTTTATAGGGAACTTTTCATATTATAGCTTATAAATATCATAATCACAGTGATAAATAATTGTCTTGTTTGAAAGCATGGATGCACTTACTTCCATGGAATTTGTCTGCCTTGAAATTAAATTAAGCTTTATGCATCATTTGGATGCTGAGAGACAAAAGGAAATAGAAAATTCAGAATCTGCCAGGTTTGTGTACGGCAACTGGATCTTTGGACCCAGTGAAAGCTCTAATCTGTGCACAATTGTAATGTTTTTATTTTCTTCATTTCTTTTTCAACTTTTCATAATAGATGTTAAAAGTTAAAACCTAACTTACTTAGTCCATCCAAGTGGATGCATATAAATGTAAATGGTGTTTAAAAAGTCAGTGGGTAGTTTGGTTTTTTCTTGGAAGATCAGATGATTTGGTGATCATTTGTTCTATTTGCCTTATCCTCGTGAGATTAACTATTTTTTTAATATATTATTTTCTTATATATGCATGTCAGGATACCATTCTGGCCTTACATAAAGCTGATGATTATCTGCTGGCTGGTGATACCGCATTTTGATGGTTCACATTATGTCTATCAACACTTAGTTCATCCATGCTTGTCCATAGACACACAAGTTGTAATGAATCGGCGCTTCAATGAATCAAAAATGTTGTTTCATAGCAGAGAAAACTTTCTTGTTGTAGCAGACCGATATATTAAAGAGAATGGAGCTGAAGCTTTGGCGAAACTACTTGCTAGGAAGGTATGCCATTATAAGTAGGATTATCAACAATCAAACAGAGTTTTATTTGAGATGTTCAGGTAAAAAATGACTATAGTAGGCCATCTAGAATCATTTGGTCTAAATTCATGTATATATCTATATATAATTGTGTTCTCTTTTTTTTCAAATATGCATGTGGCATAATCAGATTCAACTGTGATAGCCCAGAATTTAATTCAGTAATCAACTATTCTGGGAATATGTTGGTTATGGTTTCTCTCTCACTGTCCTCTTTATACATGACTTTTAAGCCTAATGTTGAAGTGAAAGAGATCAAAGCACCTGCAGCACCGGAGCAAAAAGTGGAACAGGTAAGATATATGGTGCGTAGTATCCTCTTCATCTTCAAAGAGTGAAGTGTTCATACTCTTTCCTCTGAGTCCATCATGGCCTTGCACTTCTGGCTTATTGGGCTGAGTGAAGGGATTCCTTTCTTCAAATCATAGAGAGATATGCCATAGTCAGCCTCTTTCATTTGAAGGATTGAAGTACTCAAATCCATTTCTTTGCATCCATCTTAATCCTGCTTTCATGTCTCATGGTTAACCAGGAAGATCAAGCTTCCATCCGTGAGATCTGCAGCGTTATGACACCACCCTTCCTTGGCATAGAAAGGGATCATTAAGCCATGTATGGGATGACAGAAGTCATCATTCAGGTTATCTTGAGAAGTATGAGAGTCGGAATTCTAATTATTGCGTATGGTTCTTGATGTTTAGCTGATATACTATAGGATTTTAAGCATCATGCTCATGTGTATTGTGGTTGTTTATCAGCTATATGGCTTACCAAATGAGGGACTGATTATGGTCATAAGTACCCTTTCCCATTAATTTCTTGCATGTGCTCTGCTGAGATTATGTTTTTCACAGTCCTAATCAGGGCAAACCAATAAACAGCATTATGTTACCTTAACTTCTACAAACTGCCACATTTTCAGGTTAAACAAACAGAGACAAATCTTGGTGAAACTAAAAGTAACACAACTGGTATTGTGGAGATAAAAGAAAGGGCAACAGCACTGATGACTGCAGAAATTGAGGCATGTAGAGATGATAGAAACCCAGAGATATCTCTTCATAAGAAAATCCAGAAAGAGTGGGCTTGTGCTGTATGCCAGGTCACAACCCAAAGTGAGGTGACCTTGAATTCCCATCTTCAAGGGAAGAGACATCAGGCCACTTCTGAACAGCTGAAAGCCAAAAACCAGGCAACCAAAGGCAATGGTTCCCCATCTGCTTCAATGGCCAAGATTTCTGATCAGTCCACCAAAGAGGAGCAACCGGAGTGTACTTCCAACAATCTGAATTCCAAAAACAATGGAATCTCAGCTGCTTCAACAGTGAAGAAACCTGATGAAACCAAAGATGATGAGCGACAAAAGTGTGCATCTAGCAATGGACCGAACCAGAAGAATAACAAAGAGTGGGCTTGTGCTCTGTGCCAGTTCACAACCCAAAGTGATGCTACCTTGAATTCCCATCTTCAAGGGAAGAGACATCAGGCCACTTCTGAGCAGCTGAAAGCCAAAAACCAGGCTACCAAAATCAATGGTACCCCATCTGCTTCAATGGCCAAGATATCTGATCAGTCCACCAAAGAGGAGCAACCGAAGTGTACTTCCAACAATCTGAATTGTAAAAACAATGGAATCTCAGCTGCTTCAACAGTGAAGAAACCAGATGAGACCAAAGATGATAAGCGACAAAAGTGTGCATCTAGCAATGGACCAAACCAGAAGAATAAAAAAGTGTGGGCTTGTGCTCTATGCCAGGTCACAACCCAAAGTGAGGCTACCTTGAATTCCCATCTTCAAGGAAAGAGACATCAGGCCACTTCTGAGCAGCAGCTGAAAGCCAAAAACCAGGCAACCAAAACCAATGGCTCCCCATCTGCTTCAATGGCCAAGAAATCTGATGGGTCCACCAAAGAGGAGCAACCGAAGTGTACTTCCAACAATCTGAATTCCAAAAACAATGGAATCCCAGCTGCTTCAACAGTGAAGAAACCAGACAAGACCAAAGATGATGAGCGACAAAAGTGTGCATCTAGCAATGGATCGAACCAGAAGAATAAAAAAGTGTGGTCTTGTGCTCTATGCCAGGTCACAACCCAAAGTGAGGCTACCTTGAATTCCCATCTTCAAGGGAAGAGACATCAGGCCACTTCTGAGCAGCTGAAAGCCAAAAACCAGGCAATCAAAACCAATGGCTCCCCATCTGCTTCAATGGCCAAGAAATCTGATGGATCCACCAAAGAGGAGCAACCGAAGTGTACTTCCAACAATCTGAATTCCAAAAACAATGGCATCTCAGCTGCTTCAACAGTGAAGAAACCTGATAAGACCAAAGATGATGAGCAACAAAAGTGTGCTTCTAGCAATGGACCGAACCAGAAGAATAACAAAAAGTGGGCTTGTGCTCTATGCCAGGTCACAACCCAAAGTGAGGCTACCTTGAATTCCCATCTTCAAGGGAAGAGACATCAGGCCACTTCTGAGCAGCTGAAAGGCAAAAACAAGGCAACCAAAGCCAGTGGTTCCCCATCTGCTTCGATGGCCAAGAAATCTGATCAGTCCACCAAAGAGGAGCAACTGAAGTGTACTTCCAACAATCTAAATTCCAAAAACAATGGAATCTCAGCTGCTTCAAAAGTGAAGAAACCAGATGATACCAAAGATGATGAGCGACAAAAGTGTGCATCTAGCAATGAACGGAACCAGAAGAATAACAAAAAGCAAGAGAAGGCTCTAGTTCCTGAGACCAATGAGCAAGGCCATCAGAAGAACTTAAAGCAAACTGGCGATGGAATGAAAGAGTTGGGATCATGGTGCAATATCTGTAATGTAAGCTGCACAAGTGAGCTTGACATGGCCTCTCATCTGAATGGAAGGAGGCATTTTGATAGTATAAAACAGCTATCTGAATTATGGTGCAGTAACTGCAATGTAAAGTGCAACAGTGAGGTTGACATGGCCTCTCACCAAAATGGGAGAAGGCACTTGGAGCAGCTCAAGGAACGGTTGGGATTATGGTGCAGCATCTGTAGTGTGAGTTGCAACAGCAAGGTGGACATGGATTCTCACCTAAATGGGAGGAGGCACTTGGACCAGATCGAGGAACAGTTAAGATTCTGGTGCGGGGCATGTAATTTAATGTGCAATAGTGAGCTCAAAATGGCCTCTCATCTGAATCGGAGGAGTCACTTAAAGACGATGAGGAATATCTGATTGCATGTTTCTTCAGACAAATGTTTTTGGTTAGAAGCATACAGGCCAGTGGGGGCTGGTGGTCACAGATGCCTCTGTTTTTGTTGCATGAAATAAAAACAGTATTTCCATGTTCAGTATAGGATTCTTAGTAAGAGGGATGTCTAGTTCATCTATGGAGGATCGGTTCAAAATTCTACCCCTTGAAAATTAGTCTGCAGATATTGGATCAGATCAAATATATGGATAGGAATCCTTGTGGATCTTTCTACTCCATTTTCCCAAAGTGACATCTTTCTTTGAGAAGCATATGATAAATATAACAAAAGAATATACATACGTTACAATTTAAAACAACCCATAAATCAATTACTTGTTTAGTTCATGCATGGCTGGTTCAAAATTAAATCTAATTGAGAATGGGTAGAAGCAGGGAGTGAAAAGTTGAAGGGAAGAATGTAAGATTATGTTAGGAAGAGGTGGAAAGGTTCAAATTAGGAACTAAGACCCATTTTGAGAGACATGGAAAGTGTCTTTAGATTATGTTAAGATATTTTCATTTTTTTTTTCTATTCTTTTTCTTTATTTATTGTAAGAGCATATTTATTACTCGGGAATAAGAAATGAATATATATATATATTTTGGTTTTAGGAATGTAGGATTGAAATGACTATTTGTTTTTATTTTAGTATTTGATAACAATGGAAGTATGCATGAAAAAATAAATTGACAATACTACCCTTAGAAGAATTTGTCTTTTTGGTTAATTAATAAGCTTAAGAAAAATAACATTTATTCAATAAATAAAATTAATCACACAGTCATAAGAACCTAATGAAAATATAAGGATAAAATAGTAATTTTAAAATATTCATTTAAGTTATCCAAGCACATTCCCACTCTTCATTCCCTTGTACCAAATATGGTCTTTTAAGTGTTTGCCAACTTATTTTTTTTTTGGCAATATATCGATATTGTATCGATTTTATCACCAAGTCACTAATTCTTTGAGTGACTTCCAAAATTTTGAAATGGGCTTTTAAGATTCAGCCCAACCAAGCGATTGCAACAATTGCTATCTCTTGGAAGCCCAGCCCAGCCCATATCACTGCACCCATGACCTCACGTACAAAAGGGAACGGCTGTGCCACCATACCAACAATGCTATTTGTTATAGTTATGCAATGGAAATGTATTAATATATATAAATTATAAACAAAACTTACATATAAAATTCATAAATGTAAATATCCTATTGTGGACCCGTATTTTTTGCATGTGTTTCCACTCAATGGTGTGACTTGCTTTTTATTTGAAAATTTTGATTTTTTTTTTTTAATTGATTTTGGAGCAGCCACTTATTTTTGTTTTATTTTTAAAAGAGGAAGAAAAAAAAAAAAAAACCCCTAAGTGTGACTCCTAGAAAGGAAAAGCAGATATATGAAAACTAAGTTTGAGTCCAAGGGTCCGTAACATCCCTTTAAACTCTAAAAATTAGGCTTCTACTAATCAAGTTAAGGCATATATGACAATTGATTAATCAATCAACGGATACTAAGGAATGATCATAGGATAAGGTATATCATGCATAGAGCGTAAAAAAAATAAATAAGATGAAGACTAGAGCATACCTCAGTATTGAGCAATAATGCGCTACATGAAAAACAAGGTTAATGTATAATACCAAGTATAGAAATAATTACATGCGTGTCATATAGCAGAGGCATAAATTAATTATTAGTCAAACAAGCATAACAATCAATAATCACAGGATAAAAACTCATATGTTAGACCCCACCAATGCCTGATTTATTTGTGCATGAATAAATTCTATAAAACTTCCATTTTCCTAATAATCATAGAGGAGGATCATAGAAATATGGAAGGAATTCCATTATTTTTGGAATTATAGAATTTTTTCATGTTTATTAAAAATGGAGAAAAATCAAGTAAATTATTAAAAATTAGAGAAAGTAACCAAAATGAATGCTAGAAGGAAGTTTGGTAGCAAATTTATCAAAGTTGGATTCTTATTACCTAAAAAAAAAAAAGGTCTAAGGATGAATTTTTAAAGTCAGTATTATCCAATTGAAAATGAATTTGAAAACTCTATTCAAGACTATAAGTTACTAAAGAAAGAAACATCTAGAGGAGGGGAGTATGCATATGGAAAAAAGGTGGTCATGTAGAGTAGGTCCTATGGTTCAAAGTCGCAATATCGGTCATTGACTTGGAGGATCCTAAGACATATAGGTCTCGGTGTATCGGCTTGGTATCATATGATATGTAAAATAAGCTAATTAGAAAATTCAAGCTATTATAAATAAATCTCATGATCATCTTTGCTTGATCTAATGTCTCCTTAATTTGCTTCATGCTTCCAATATCTTCAAGCATCAAATCAATACAGTGGGATACACAAGGAGACCAACACAAATGTTTTCACTTCTCCATCAATAACATATTGGATGCTTTAAAACTTGCCTTATTATCAATGACTAGTTTAACAACATTTTCCTCCCCAACCTCCTCTACAACTTTATCCATAAGGGAAAAGATGTAGTCTACTATCTTAGGTATGTTGGTAGTGTCAACTGAAGAATGGTATATCATACTTCTATCTTAATAAATCATGAGATTGATGATAGGCTTTCTAGTCCTAGAACTCCAACCATCACACATGATTTTGCACTCATATGTAAGTCATTTAGCCTTCAATGTGGTTATATATACCTTAAGCTCTTGCACCTCTTCCACCAAATATGTATTTCCAATTTGGTATCACATGGGACCCTTGATGCTTGGACTTGCTTCTACTATGGTATCAATCATTGATTGATAGTAAGGTCCACTATTAGCTGCATTAAAGGGTATTGCATTAAAGAGAAAGAATTTAAAAATGACTCTACCCACTCTCTTCACGCCTTCGGTAGAAAACAAACTTTTTATTGATTTCTACTTTGATGGGAACATGTAAGGATCAATTCCTTTTGGAGGTATGCTAACTCATTCTCTTACACTGAAGCTACGTGACAGTCTATGCTTAATTCCCACACTAGAAGGTTGTGAGGAACTAGCACCCTTCTGATGCTCTTTTCTACATTCTTAAAAAATTCGACAACTTTCTTTCATTACTTGTTTCATTTGTCTTCTTTCAAAATTAGTCATATCAACTTCCTCAATTTCATCATCAGAATCATCGTCATCAATTTCATAGAAATTTTCTTCATTTAAGGAGCTCAAAAGTTGTTTTTTTTTTCTTTAATTGTGCATTTTCTTTTGAAGCATCAGACATATGTTGTCTAACACTTTGTGACATTTCTATCGGTACACGTGGACATCTTTTCACTTGTTCAAATATATGTGCAATGTGTTGCTTTAATCTTGTTATACCTTCATGTATAACTTTGCCACAATATTTACACTTGATGGTTCTTCTACTACCATCAACATATTCTGCATGCTTCTAACCAATATAATGTTTTGAAGTCATTTTGAAATTTTAGTTTCACTATGTATAAAAGTAAAACAACTTACTTTTCAAATTAAACATATATAAACTCATTTATATAAGAATTATAATATTCAAATTTCCACCAACTTATATGTTTTTTTTTTCTAATTTAATTAAACAAAAAGGTTTGTTTTAATAATTATCAATTTCCTAATGCAATTTAATTTTAGAATATTGTAAAATAAAAAATCCATATGATATAGTGAAATAAAATTGATTCAAATATAAGTATCATTTTTCTATACCATATAAATGTATACCATTAAATTCATATTGTTACCATATAAAAATAAATTCTACTAAAAAAAACAATAAACATGATCATACCTAAGTTCACAATCTTTTATTTTTCATTTATTTATATCTTTTTTTAATTAAATAAATAATAGTTAAATAACTAAATATTTTTATAAAACAATTTTTTTTTTTTAAAAAAAAGTTTGTTTTGATAATTATTGATTTCTTATTTTAATTTAATTGTAGAATATTATAAAATATATTATAAAATAAAAAATCTACATAATATAATAAAGTAAAATTGATTCAAATATAAATTGTAATTTCTCTATACCATGTAGATGCATACCCTTAAATTCATATTATAAAATTGTGAATTTAATTATACAATATTATAAGATAAAAAACATATCATGATATAATAAATGAAAAATGATTTAATAAAAATATAATCTCTATATCATACGAAACTAATTATTGATTTCTCAATATAAACATGTCATTAAATCATTACTTTTATAATTATGATTTTTTGAAATTATATTATTATTTTTATAAAACAAACTTTTTAAAAAGTATGTTTTGATACTTATTGATTTCTATTATAATTTAATTCTAGAATATTATAAAATATATTATAAAATAAAAAATCTACATAATATAATGAAGTAAAATTGATTCAAATATAAATGTAATTTCTTTATAGCATGTAATTAAATGCATATTATTAAATATGTATTATTAAATCATTACTTTTAAAATTATAATTCTTTGAAAAAAAATTGGTTTAAATAATTATTGATTTTCTAATGTAATTTAATTTTGCAGTAGTATAAGATACAAATATATATTAAAAATATAATATCTATACCATATAAAAACATACTATATGAAGTTTACCATATAAATGTATTTTATATTAAGAAATATAATTTCCACAACATATAAAAATAATTTGGTGAATCAATTTAATATTATAAGATAAAACATACATAATTTGATAAATTAAAAATATAATCTCTATATAATATAAAAACATTGCAGATAAATATTTTTAATATCATCATAATATTATCATTATGAATTCCCCAATTTCATATAAACATTATTTTCCAATTCCCCAATTTCATAACATTACATATAAATATTACTTTTCAATTTAACCATCCACCATACTCCTCAATTTTACCAATTTAAATACATGTAAATAAATAAATAAAATTCTAATTTTGCCAATTTAACTTCAATTTCCTTCCCTAACACACCAGGATTTGTCGGATGCCTTCCCCATCACACCCATATTGCCACACATAGTTACATGATTGTAGCAGTCATGACACCATGTAACCACAACTAGAGGGAGGAGGGTTGCCTTGTCAGTGTCTAGTCACCACTACGGCACCACCGACACACCAAAGATCCTAGGCTATACTTCAACAATGGTATATTTATGTCAGGTAAGTAAATCTTCAATTGTGTGTCTCATCCTTTGTTGATTCCTTATTAATAAAATTGAGAAAATATTAAATTGTGTGTTTTATATATAAAAAAAAAAATGAAATGAAATTGGAAATAGAAAATAACCAAATGAAAATAAAGAGAAAAGAAAAAAAAATGAAAAGGAATTAATTTGGGCTTGAATGAAATAGAGTTTTAAAAGAAAAATGGGAGTTAGTTATTGGGTTTTTTTTTTTTAACTTGGGCTGGGCTTGAGTGGGTTGTTTGGTAAGTGAATTAAAAGGAAAAGAAATGTAAGTGAATTAAAAGGAAAAGAAATGGGTTTGGTAAAAAAGAAGGGAAACAATAGCAGATTGTGGGAGAAAGGGGGGCGGCGGCACTGTGGAAAATTTCACCTCGCCGGAGCTTTGACCAGTCGTTTGGGTGGTCAAACGACCTCCGTTTCGGCTCAAATTTTGAGGGGGTGCTCTACTCGACGAGAAGAACAATCGTACGATGGCCAATCGTATTTTTAGCGGCTGAATTCTTAGATATGTGGTAGGGGACCCTAACCCTAAAACTTAAATTTAATGTGTTTTTCCTTTGAAAAAAATTGTAAATATTGTCATTATGAGTTGAGTAGGAATTCTGGGTGTTTTATGAATTTTTATGGATTATTTGGAATTTGTTTGGAATTTTTGTAATTGCGGGAAATTGATTTTGATTGATGATTAATTGTTTTGAATTGTTAAAAAATTATTAGAAGGGTTGAAAAATTCCAAAATTATGGTTAAATTTCAAATATAGTGATTTGTGAATTTTTGGGCATTGGTTAGAATATTTTCGGAATTTTTATGGTGGAAAGTTAGTTAATTTTGGATATTGAAAATTATTAGAAGGGTTGAAAAATTCCGAAATTAGGGTTTAATTTCAAAAATAGTGATTGTGAATTTTTGGGCATTAGTTAGAATATTTTTGGAATTTTTATGGTGGAAAGTTAGTTAATTTCGAATGTTAGAAATTATTATAATGGTTGAAAAATTCTGTAAGTGTGGTAAAATTTCAAGATTTTTGATATGCAAAATTTTGAATATTTATTTGGGATATTATCGGAAATTTTAATGTGGGAAATTATTTTATTGGATTATTAGGGAATGTTGAGATTGTTGAAACTATTGAGGAACCTTGGAATTGTGGCATTCATTTGCATCATGGTTATGTAGAAATAAATAAATAAATAAATAAAATTATGAAGATTGTGAAAAGTGTATGAAGTGGAAAAAAATGAAATAGTGATGAGAAGTGAAAGTCGTGTGGGGCGAATTAAGAAGGGAGAGAGATCCCTAGGGTGAAAGACCCAAAAGTTACCCCGGGAAGACTCCGAATGGGGAGTGTATTTGGGTGCGAACGCATATCCTTCGGTGAAAGCCCGAGAACAATAGTGCATTGTATAACTGTGTGTCACACGTTCATGTTCATTCATGTAATTGTTGAATATTGTGAAATTATGTATAATATTAGATATTAAACTATGTGGTTTGATTGATACTGTTGAATTGTTCCTTTTGTATTGAAGTGTTCTTTTCGTATTCTTTGGAACTTAGTAATCCCCTTAACCCTTGGGCGTTAGGCATCCTATTGAGCAATGTGGAAATGCTCACCTCTTCCTTGTTACACATTTTTAGATGCAGATATCTCTCCTGAGGATCCACAGGTGGGGTAGGGAAGACTTCAGGATGCTCCTGGAGCGGCCTAGTGGAGCGTGGCATTTTCTATTATTTTATTTTATTTTATTTTGGGATTTGTTTTAGTAATTATGACTTATGGATTTGTTATGAAGCTTTATTTTGATTAAGTTGTTAATTGTGAACTTTTATTTTTGGACTATAATGAATATTTATTTAACCTTGTTGTTTTGAGTAGTTTTGGGATATTGTAGTTTATGAGAATTTTAGTGGGATGTATGAAAAAAAAAATCCAGAGTGTTTTGGGTGACTGCCAACTTGGAATAGGAGGAACCCTTAGGGTCAATCCTTTGACCTGGGGTCACAGGTCAAATTTTGGGTCGCCCGAAATTTGGGTCGTGACAGCGTGGTATCAAAGCCAAGGTTGCAGTAATACCTTGGGGTCAATGTTTGTGGGTGTTGTGTGTATTGTAATGTTATGTAATGTTATCATTTTCTGTATGTGTTAGTTAATGAGTTTATTATTAAATAAATTAGTTAATTGTTGATTCTTGATGTTTGAAAAGCCTTGTGATGGTTCTTGTAGATGATAATAAAAACATGATGATGTTAATTATGTTAAATTATGTATTGTGATTGTAGGAAAGTGAAAGTTTTGATAGTTGTTGAAGTTGTTAAATGGGTACATGTGAATTTATTTTGCTCACCTTGGTAATGTGGTTGAATTAGGGATTGTTAAATTTGAAATGGCGGGAAGGACCAGAAGAGGAGAATCTGAGAGAATTGAGGAGTTGGAGTCGGAAAGAGAAGAACTAAGAGAAGAACTACTCTGAGAAGTAAGAAGAGAGTTGAGAGAGACTGTTCAGTCGATGAAAGGTCAGGACTCTATGAAATCAGGAGGTACCCAAGGCCATGAGGATTCAGACCACTCACATAGGAGGAACCGCACTGAGAGGCCAGTAATGAGCCAAATGGAAGCGATGAAGAGATTCATGGTGATGCAGCCTCCATTTTTTAATGGAGAGCCCAGTGCAGAAGCAGCTGAGCATTGGTTGAGGAGGATGAGAAGAATTCTGGTGGGATTGGACATACCTAAGGAAAGGAGGGTAAGTTTGGCAGCATACATGCTTGTGGATAAAGCTGATTTCTGGTGGGAATCGATGAGAAGAGTGTATGACACTAAGGTTATGACTTGGGATGAATTTGAGGGGATCTTTGGCAAGTATTTTGGAGAAGTGGCTAAGCACGCCAAGAGGATGGAGTTTGAGCACCTCATCCAAGGAACCATGTCGGTGCTGGAGTATGAGTCACGCTTTTCGGAGTTGTCTAGATTCGCTTTGGGGATGATCGGGGAGGAAGGAGAAAATGCTAGAAGGTTCCAACAGGGGTTGAGGCCTGCTATTAGGAATAAATTAGTCTCATTGGCAATAAGGGACTATTCTGAGTTGGTTAAGAGGGCTTTGTTGGTGGAGCAGGACATGGACGAAACCAACCAAATTCAAGAACAAAAGGGGGACAGAAAAGGGAAACAAAGAATGGGGGAAAGTTCCTAGGGGCCGCAACAGAGGTAGAGGACTCAGCAGTTTGAGAGGCATCTCTCGTTCTATGCAGGAGGTGGGCAGATTGCTCAGAGGGCGACAGTTAATAGAGTATGTTATGGTTGTGGAGCAGGAGACCACTTATGGAGGGCTTGCCCATTGCGAGGCGCACAACAGGCTCGACTTCAGTCTCAGGGAAGTTCTCAGCAACAGTCAGTAGTGCCTTTCCAGCCCCCTTAGTTTCAATTGCCTTACTACCAGATGCCACAATTACCCCCAGCAGCACAGGGAACCAAGACAGCTACCACGAGTCAGACCCGCTCTTCTCAGGGGTCGAATGTTAGAGGTAGGGGAAGGCAGACAGCTGGGAGAGTTTTTGCCTTGACCCAACAGAGCTAAATGAGGACGCCCTCCTGGTGGAAGGTATGATTTTGGTATATAGTACTTGGGTGCGTGTTTTGTTTGATACTAGTGCAACTCATTCTTTCATTTCTGCATCTTGTGCTACTACATTGGGGTTGAAATCGGAAAGGGTAGAGAATTTGTTACTTATTGAATCCCCTATGGGTACGAACTTTAAAGTTGATAGAATATACAAGGGGTGCGTTATTACCTTAGCGGATAGAGCACTTAATGTGGATTTGAAGATTTTAAATATGACTGGTTATGATGTTATCTTGGGAATGGATTGGTTGGCAGTGTATAGAGATCTTATTGATTGTCATCGCCGTAGGATAATATTTTGCTTGCCAGATGGTTTTGAGGTTTGCTTTGTTGGAGGGAAGTGTATTAGTCTCCCTTTTTCGCAGTTTGACCCATGCTATCAGTATGTGTTGAGGAAATGATCAATAAATTTCCTAGCTTGCCTTCGTGGTAAGGAGAAGGCCCAGAAGGGCATTACAGAAATTCCAGTGGTGAGAAAGTTTCAGGATGTATTCCCAAATGAGTTGCCAGGTTTACCACCTCATAGAGAATTTGATTTCTCTATTGAAGTATACCCAAGAACTGATCCTATTTCAGTATCCCCTTATAGGATGCCCCCCTCTTGAGTTGAAGGAATTGAAAACTTAGTTGGATGAATTGTTATGTAAAGGTTTTATTCGTCCGAGTACGTCGCCATGGGGAGCCCCAGTGTTGTTTGTGAAAAAAAATGATGGCACACTAAGGTTGTGTATTGACTATAGGAAGTTGAATAGAGTTACTGTGAAGAACAAGTATCCTCTTCCAAGAATAGATGACTTGTTTGACCAGTTGAAGGGTGCAAAGTATTTTAGTAAGATTGACTTGAGAACTGGGTATCATCAATTGAGAGTTAGGGAAGAAGATGTTCCTAAAACCGCTTTTAGAATGAGATATGGGCATTATGAATTTCTAGTCATGCCTTTTGGGTTAACTAATGCCCCCGCTGCTTTCATGGATTTAATGAACAGAGTATTTCGTGCTTACTTGGATCAGTTTGTGATTGTGTTTGTGGATGACATTTTGATTTACTCCAAGAGTTTGGAGGAGCATAAACAACATTTGGTGACCACTCTTAAAACTTTAAGAAGACATCAGTTGTATGGGAAGTTGGACAAAAGTGAGTTTTGGCTTACTGAAGTGAATTTCTTAGGCCATGTGGTTTCTGAGGCAGGAATAACAATAGACCATTCCAAGGTGGAAGCTATACAAGAGTGGCAAAGGCCTACTAATGTATTTGAGATTAGAAGTTTCTTGGGGTTGGTTGGATATTATAGGAGGTTTGTGGGAGACTTCTCTAAGATTGCATCACCAATGACTCGGTTGACTAGAAAAGGGGTGAAGTTTGAATGGAATGAGGAGTGTGAGAATGCTTTCCAAGAGTTGAAGCGGAAATTGACCACTGCTCTAGTGTTAACTGCTCCTATTAGTGGAGAGTTGTTTACGATTTATTGTGATGCTTCTACAGTGGGGTTAGGGTGTGTGCTAATGCAGCAAGGCAAGGTGATAGCTTATGCCTCAAGACAATTAAAGCAGCATGAGGGGAATTATCCGGCACATGATTTGGAGCTTGCAGCAATGGTGTTTGCCCTAAAGACTTGGAGACACTATTTGTATGGAGAGAAGTTTGAGGTGTACTCTGATCACAAGAGTTTGAAATACATTTTCACTCAAAAGGATCTGAACTCTAGGCAGAGGAAATGGATGGAGACATTGGAAGATTATGATTTTGCCCTTCATTAACATCCTGGGAAGGCGAATGTTGTAGCAGATGCCTTGAGTAGGAAGAGCTATGGCCAGTTATCTAGCTTGGGGTTGAGAGAGTTTGAGATGTATGCAGTTATTGAGGACTTTGAGCTATGTCTTAGTTGGGAAGGACATGGTCCATGCTTGTACAGCATATCGGCTAGACCAATGGTTATCCAAAGAATAGTGGAGACCCAAGTTCATGATGAGTTTTTAGAAAAGGTTAAAGCCCAGTTGTTAGCAGGTGAGGTAGATGAAAACTGGTCTATGTATGAAGATGGGAGTGTGAGGTTTAAAGGGAGATTGTGTGTGCCAAAAGATGTGGAGTTGAGAAATGAACTTCTAGCAGATGCTCATAGGGCGAAGTATACCATCCACCCTGGGAATACCAAGATGTATCAAGACTTAAAGAGACAGTTTTGGTGGCGTGGGATGAAGAGAGATATTGCTCAATTTGTAGCCAACTGTCAGATTTGTCAATAAGTGAAGGCTAAACACAAGAGGCCTGCGGGGTTGTTGCAACCTTTACCTATACCTGAGTGGAAGTGGGATCATATCACTATGGACTTTGTGATAGGGTTGCCAAGAACTAGAAGCAAGAAAAATGGAGTTTGGGTGATTGTGGACCATCTTACTAAGTCAGCTCATTTTCTAACCATGAAAATTACTGATCCCATGAACTCTTTGGCTAAGTTGTATATACAGGAGGTTGTGAGATTGCATGGGATACCTTTATCTATAGTGTCTGACAAGGACCCTAAGTTTACTTCTCAGTTTTGGCAGAGTTTACAAAAGGCTTTGGGCACCCAATTGAAGTTCAGCACTGCCTTTCACCCTCAGACAGATGGTCAATCAGAAAGAGTGATCCAAATCTTAGAAGACATGTTAAGGGCTTGTGTTTTGGATTTTAGAGGAAATTGGATAGATTACTTATCTTTGGCAGAGTTTGCTTATAATAACAGTTACCAATCTAGTATTGGCATGGCACCTTATGAAACACTCTATGGGAGACCTTGTAGATCACCCTTGTGTTGGATAGAGGTGGGTGAGAGACATTTGTTGGGACCTGAGATTGTTCAAGAGACTAGAAAAGATACAACTCATCAAGGAAAAGCTTAAGACTGCCCAAGATAGACAAAAAAAGCTATGCAAACCAAAGGAGAAGGCCCTTGGAGTTTGAGGAAGGGGATTGGGTGTTTGTAAAAGTGTCCCCTAGAAGAGGCATATTTCGATTTGGGAAAAAGGGGAAGTTAGCCCCTAGATTTGTGGGACCATTTCAGATTGAGAAGAGAGTTGGGCCAGTGGCATACAAGTTAATTTTGCCTCAACAGTTGTCCCTTGTGCATGATGTTTTCCATGTATCGATGCTAAGGAAGTGTACTCCAAATCCAACTTGGGTAGTGGACTTCCAAGATGTTCAAATTAGTGAAGATACTTCTTATGTGGAGGAACCTTTACGAATTCTGGAGGTTGGAGAACATAGGTTTAAAAACAAGGTGATCCCTGTAGTCAAAGTGTGGTGGCAACACCATGGGATAGAAGAAGCCACTTGGGAACCTGAGGAAGAAATGAGACGACACTATCCACAACTTTTCTACGATTTTTAAGGTAATCTCGTTTAAATTTCGGGACGAAATTTCTTTTAGGGGGGTAGAATGTAATGACCGGGTATTTTATGCCATGTTAGCATTTCTATTTTGAAAAGTCTTATTTTGAATGATGGTTGAAAAGTCAAAAAGAAAAGTGCCTGAAGAACACGTGTTAGTTTTGGATTGGTGAAATTCAGTTTATTGTGTTGGTCAATTAGGCGAGTTGAAAATTTTATGGCATGTCAGCCTTAGGGTGGAAATTTCTTAGGATTTTAGTAATTGGGAATTTCTGGAAAAGAAAAACGAAAATGAAAATGAAAAGTTAATTAATTAAAATTAATTAGAATTAAAAAAATTAAATTAAATTAAATTCCTTATTAATAAAATTGAGAAAATATTAAATTGTGTGTTTTATAAAAAAAAAATGAAATGAAATTGGAAATAGAAAATAACCAAATGAAAATAAAGAGAAAAGAAAAAAAAATGAAAAGGAATTAATTTGGGCTTGGATGAAATAGGGTTTTAAAAGAAAAATGGGAGTTAGTTATTGGGTTTTTTTTTTTTTAACTTGGGCTAGGCTTGAGTGGGCTGTTTGGTAAGTGAATTAAAAGGAAAATAAATGGGCTTGAGTGAGCTATTTGGTAAGTGGATTAAAAGGAAAAGAAATGGGCTTGGTAAAAAAGAAGGGAAACAATAGCAGATCGTGGGAGAAAGGGGGGCGGCAGCACTGTGGAAAATTTCACCTTGCCGAAGCTTTGACCGCCCGTTTGGGTGATCAAACGACCTCCATTTCAGCGCAAATTTTGAGAGGGTGCTCTACTCGACAAGAGGAACAATCCTACGATGGCCAATCATATTTTTAGCGACTAAATTCTTAGATCTGTGGTAGGGGACCCTAACCCTAAAACTTCAATTTAATGTGTTTTTCCTTTGAAAAAAATTGTAAATATTGTCATTATGAGTTGAGTAGGAATTATGGGTGTTGTATGAATTTTTATGGATTATTTGGAATTTGCTTGAAATTTTTGTAATTGCGGGAAATTGATTTTGATTGATAATTAATTGTTTTGAATTGTTTAAAAATTATTAGAAGGGTTGAAAAATTCCAAAATTAGGGTTAAATTTCAAATATAGTATTTGTGAATTTTTGGGCATTGGTTAGAATATTTTCGGAATTTTTATGGTGGAATGTTAGTTAATTTTGGATATTAAAAATTATTAGAAGGGTTGAAAAATTCCGAAATTAGGGTTTAATTTCACAAATAGTGATTGTGAATTTTTGGACATTAGTTAGAATATTTTTGGAATTTTTATGGTGGAAAGTTAGTTAATTTCGAATGTTAGAAATTATTATAATGGTTGAAAATTTCTATGAGTGTGGTAAAATTTCAAGATTTTTGATATGCAAATTTTTGAATATTTATTTGGGATATTATCAGAAATTTTGATGTGGGAAATTATTTTATTGGATTATTAGGGAATGTTGAGATTGTTGAAACTATTGAGGAATCTTGGAATTGTGGCATTCATTTGCATCATGGTTATGTGGAAAATAAATAAATAAATAAATAAAATTATGAAGATTGTGAAAAGTGTATGAAGTGGAAAAAATGAAATAGTGATGAGAAGTGAAAGCCGTGTGGGGCGAATTAAGAAGGGAGAGAGATCCCTAGGGTGAAAGACCCAAAAGTTACCCCGGGAAGACTCCGAATGGGGAGTGTATTTGGGTGCGAACGCGTATCCTTCGGTGAAAGCCCGAGAACAATAGTGCATTGTATAACTGTGTATCACACGTTCATGTGCATTCATGTAATTGTTGAATATTGTGAAATTGTGTATAATTTTAGATATTAAACTATGTGGTTTGATTGATACTGTTGAATTGTTCATTTTGTGTTGAAGTGTTCTTTTCGTATTCTTTGGAACTTAGTAATCCCCTTAACCCTTGGGTGTTAGGCATCCTATTGAGCAATGTGGAAATGCTCACTCCTTCCTTGTTACACCTTTTTAGATGCATATATCTCTCCTGAGGATCCACAGATGGGGTAGGGAAGACTTCAGGATGCTCTTGGAGCGGCCTAGTGGAGCGTGGCAGTTTCTGTTATTGAGTTTTTTTTGTTTTTTTTTTTATTTTGGGATTTGTTTTAGTAATTATGACTTATGGATTTGTTATGAAACTTTATTTTGACTAAGTTGTTAATTGTGAACTTTTATTTTTGGACTATAATGAATATTTATTTAACCTTGTTGTTTTAAGTAGTTTTGGGATATTATAGTTTATGAGAATTCTAGTGGGATGTATGAAAAAAAAAAAAATCCAAAGTGTTTTGATTGATTGTCAACGTGAAATAAGAGGAACCCTTAGGGTTAAACCTTTGACCTGGGGTCACGGGTCAAATTTTGGGTCGCCAGGAATTTGGGTGGTGACAAATAGCCTTTTCTGGTTGAACCCCTAAATGATTCACTTTTCTCAGTCTGCAAATCTAGTTCAGAACAGCCCGCAAGATCAGAACCTTAACCTAGGCGTGGAGGTCCAATGTTGTATAACGCCTCAATTGTCAGAAGCAGCCATGGCCCAAACAATGATATAATGGTCAGCACGTTGTCCCCAACAACCATGACAGTGACGAGTGTTTCCGGGCAGCGCATCACCATGTTCCAGGTGTTCCACGTCGCGACGGTAATGGCTATGGACTGAGTGTCATGGTCAGGGAGCTTAATGAAGCAGGTGAAAATCTGGTGTTTTAGATTCTGAGGCAATGACTGCTTGATCGGTCGGATTCTAGTACCGGTGTTACGTTGGGGTGGCAATCTTAAAGTTCCGACGGAGGTAGTAGTGGACTAATATTCTTCAATAACCAAACTTGAGTTTCTCACTTTCCGCTTCTCAAGGCATTTACCTGAAACGCTTCAGGCACCCAAACCCTTTCTGCTCATCAGTACAATCACGCGCATGAAAGTCTTAACTGCCTTCTAAACTTCACAACTTCATCTTGCATCTGGGTCATCGTCGGCACGAACTTATCACCTGATTCAGTTAATATCCCCATATAACAAGTTCCAATGAAGTCGCAACTTTGCATCTTCTTTTCTGCGATTACTTTGATTCTCAAAGCCTCTTACTTGTTGCAGTCCATAGGAGATTCAATAATCAAACATCATGCACAAGCAAAAAGGCAACAACATACATCGGCATATGGCCCATACACCCTCCAAAATCTTCACTCATTTAGTAAGTTTTAGATTTAAAAGAGTTAGCCTCCTGGTGAGCAACCCGATATCCATAACGAATGATGTATCTGAAACACCTTTCCCACGTGGCCCTTGAAGGATTCACTAGAAGGTGACCATGCATAGTAGGTCTTCACTCGCAGGAGAATGGGAAGGAAATAAACCTAAAGGGGGGTTGACAGCGTAGTCTAGAAGGTGATGAGCTGAGCGGGTGGGGGTATTAGGATGGTCAAGTTCAGTGGGTATGAAGGGTGGAAAGATGGCATGATAGAGGAATAAGCAGCTGATAGTGGGTGCGATGATATAAGGTAGGTTGACTGTGGAGAGTATGGCATTGAAGGATGAAGACTTAGAGAGAGAGATGTGGGTTTAAGGGTATGGTGAGATGAAGGGTTGAGGGTGATAGGCTTGGATATTTGCATGAGGAGGATGAAAGGTGGGTATGGAAAATGTGCATGAGTAGGAAATGGGTATAACAATGGAGAAATGAATATTGAGAGGTAGTGAAATGAAGGCAGCCTTGCTCGTATGGATCAGTGTCGGATTGAGTTAAGAATGGTGAGAGAAAGGGATTCGATGAATATTGAATGATGGAAAATGGTGATTGGTTAGATAGGGATTTGTGGTCGAATGGAAATGGGAGACATGAACATAGAGGTGAGTGTGATGGATGACAGTGGGCATGAAGGGTATTGGATTTGTTCATAGGTACAATGGTTAAAAGAGTGGTGAGAAGGAAAAAAAATGGCCATGCAAATAGCAATTATACATGTGGGCCCGTGATTGCAAACGGGACTGCATTGCTGCATCTCATGTTGAACCCTCATCCGCATTTCACCTCCTTCTAGGATCATTTTCTACATCAAAGCTGGATAAACTTAGATGGTATTTCCTGCCAATTTTGGATGCCCCCCACTTTGGAAATATTTCCTCTTCACCCATCAGAATATGCTTATCAGGTGTACTTGACTTAGGTTCATTCCCATAGTGCCTCTCTGATTTATGATCTTCAAAGGTTTTGCATGAAGGAAGCCTTTCACTGCATTCCCCTTCATCCACCAGACCTTCAGAGCATCGTTTCCAGCAAAAGCAGCCTTGACCCTTCTAGTCCCATCAGATAAAAGTCTGAATATCCTCAGTTTATGTCATCCCTTGATGCCCAACTCAGAAATGATCCCAAAAACAGTCATCTCCCATATTTGGCTTCCCAGAAACACCTCGACCCAGATGGCCAATCCAAATGTGATACCCAACATTCTAAAAATGCTAAAAACAAAGGAAATGATGAAGAAAAACAGAGCATGTATAAAAGAAAAAAAAAAAAAAGAACTGTTAAATCTCACTCCATTCCATAAATGCCAATGGGGTGGATATGGTGGAATGAAACGGAAGCAAGAGCGTGATCTTCAAAAATCAAAAGCAGTGATGGATCCATATTCAAAATGTTCTAGAATAGAAAAAGACACAAATAAGAAGCAGGGTTTTTTTTGGTTACTGGTAGGAAGATATTTTTTCTGGAGAGTAACTAGAGAGAAAAATAGGAAGAAAAGGGAAGAGCGTAGAAGACATCTACATAGGAGAGTATTCATTGTTGTGAGGAGTAGCAGAGAGCTTAGGAGGAGTTACAGAGAGAGTGAGTTTGGTTAAAGGAGGAAGTTTTATTGGTTTTTCAAAAAGGATTCTAGCTTGAGTGAGAGCCATTCTAGAGAGGGTTAGAGAGGAGAAAGGTGTGTTTTGAGCAGCAAAGACACGAAGCAAAAGAGAGCAGTCCGGAAAGAGAAGCAGAAAATCAAAATTACTAAAAAATTAGTGAAAGCTATGAAATTCCATATTGTTACTAATTATTATAATTTTTTTTGTATTTTCAATATGTCAACCAATATTTTATATAATTAAATTTAAATTATAAGAATTATATTATTAATACACATAACTATCTTAGTGTTTTAAAAATGTATACTTATTTAAATTTATTTCAATTTTTTTAATTTTTTATAAATATCTAATTAGACTTACAATTCATTGAAATTATTAATTTTTTTTACTTCATAAACCAATTATATTACTTTTCGTATTTTTAATATTCATTTGGAAAAAATAATTTCAATTTAAAATAAAATAAATTAATTGACTCTCCATTTATAAATTATGTCATTGAATTATTTTTTATTTACAATATTTAGTTTATTTTAAATTTAATTTTTTTTCTTCACCTCTTTGGTTTATCACTTTATATTAAAAAATAAAATAAAATTTAATTTCTTTTCTTTTAGAAAATTTATATTTTCACAAATTATTTAATATTTTTTTAATTTTTATAAAATAAATCCTCAGATTATATAATTGGATGTTGTAAAGGGTTAAAATTTTTGTGTTGCATTGAATTATTTTTTCTAACAAAAGTATACTTGGGTACCGTAGCATTACCCTATCACAAGATATTATATACATATCTTAACGTAGTATATACTTTTATTTTGTGCAATTAGAAATTGGGCGGAAGACGGGGAGCCGGCTTAACGGAAATACCGCGTGTCACGCGTGTCTCAACTGCTCCAAGATTTCCGACGCGCCCTTCTTCGCTTAACTCTTAAGTCTTTTCTTCCACTCTTCCTTAAACCCATCACATTTCGCCGCGTGGACCTAAGTCTCAAGGTCCTTGTGTTCATACGATGTTTGTTCCCCCAATTCCTCATCTACACTGAAACTCCATACTCGCCTACTCAATCACTTCTCTACTCTAGAGTCTGGATGCTTTATCTCTGCGCGTGTCGATGGCTCTTCACCCCAGCGAGTATGGCATTACAAGGGCAATATCGTCATTAAAGACACAACAGAGTGTCTATTTTATTTAAGCTGTACGTAATCGTGATTGACTTCTTAGTGTCCTTTTGCTCCTAGTCTTCTCCCGCGTCTCTTATAAAAACTAAAGAAAACCACTCCAAGAGAGCACACTTCAAGAACCTTCTTCGTTTTTTTCTTTCCTCTTTCTCTTTACAGATGAACTGAGAAAGCCCAGCTCATCCCTCAATTCCGCCCAGCTCATCCCTCAATTCCCAGATGGGTTTTATGAATGTTCTCAAGTTCTCAGCTGCATGCTTTGATCTTCTTGGCTGGTATGTTGTCCACGCATTTTCTTGCCATAGGAAAATTTTGGAAAATGAAGTGGAATTCTCTGTTTGAGGACAAACATGGGATTTTCTTTGATTTCTCCCTGTTGGTTTTATCTATTTTCTTTGAATTACCCACATTCTTGTCATCGATTGTTAGTTATTTGTTTGGATTTCTACTTGCAGGCCTCTATTTGCACTGGGTTATCCTCTGTAAGTCTTGGTCTTACACCTCAAGATATGATGATTCATTTACTCTTTTCTTGTTCTACGAATAGTTCAGTTACATTTATTGTGTTGGGAAACTGAAAAGGGAAAGGATTATTCTTTATTATCGTAATAATCATCAACATCATCTCGGTTCTTCACAGATGTGCTTCAATTCGGGCAATTGAGACTAACTCAATCTCAGACTTTCGGAAGTTGGTGGCGTATTGGGTTCTATTTTCCTTGATTTCACTCTTTGATCATGCTTTTGCCAAGCTCCTTGAATGGTAATTTTGCTCAACTGCATTCCACTATATGTGACTCTGTTTGTTTCATTTCTTTGCCCTTAAGGAATTTGGAGTTGCTTTTTTCAGTTTTCTTTCCTATGAAAATAATCGAGATGTTTAACGTTCCAGGCCTCCATGTATTTTATATTCCTTCATTTCTCTTCTTTGACAAATGCCCACAATCTGATCAGCAGAAAGGTTATAACATTTGAAAAAGAAGTGGTTTATTTTTGTTTTTTTTAAGTACAATAATTTTCATTTGGATAAATGGTCTGAAGGGTGTTTGTGTTTGGCTGAGTTCATGGAATTTTCAAGCTAATTATCATTGTGGATATGTCAGAAATTAATGAAATATAAACGGTGGAATGTGATTTTCTCATTTAAGAAAAGTTTTTCTTCGAAAATGCGGGTGCACCCGACCTACCTTACTGTGCTACTTGGAACACAAAACATAAGTACAGGTAATTTATTAACTAAATTGTACACTTTTTGATAGTTGAAGGAGGTGGTTTTCTTCTTTTAGGGTGTCAGCTTTGGAAATAAGATGGATCTACAAGTTTTTATGTCTCATCTTTATAGGGAACTTGAAAGCATGGATGCACTTATTTCCATGGAATTTGTCTGCTTGAAATCAAATTAAGCTTTATGCATCATTTGGATGCTGAGAAACAAATGGAAATAGAAAATTCAGAATCTGACAAGTTTTTGTAGGGCAACTGGATCTAATCTCTTAGTCGAAGCTTAATTGGGGCAAATGCTGATCATCTTTGGACCCCATTGAAAGCTCTAATCTGTGCACAATTCTAATGTTTTTGTTTTCTTCATTTCTTTTTCAACTTTTCACAATAGATGTCAAAAGTTAAAACCGAACTTACGCAGTCCATCTAAGTGGATGCATATAAATTTAACAGAAACTGAAATTCGAAGAAATTTATTTTCCCTTTTGTAAATGGTGTTTAAATATTTTATTTTCTTATATAATGCATGTCAGGGTACCATTCTGGCCTTACATAAAGCTGATGGTCATCTGCTGGCTGGTGATACCGCAGTTTGATGGTTCATATTATGTCTATCAACACCTAGTTCAGCCATGCTTGTCCATGGATCCACAAGCTGTCATGAACTGGCTCTTCAATGAATCAAAAAAGAAGTTTCATAGCAGAGAAAACTTTCTTGTTTCAGCAGACCGATATATTAAGGAGAATGGACCTGAAGCATTGGAGAAACTACTTGCTAGGAAGGTATGCCATTATAAGTACGATTATCAACAAGTCAAACAGAGTTTTATTTGAGATGTTCAGGTAAAAAATGACTATAGTAGGTCATCTAGAATCATTTGGTCTAAATTCATGTATATATCTATATATAATTGTGTTCTCTTTTTTTCACATATGCATGTGCATTTAGATTTACATAATTATATATGCATAATCAGATTCAACTGTGATAGCCCGGAATTATTTCAGTAATCAACTCTTCTGGGAACATGTTGGTTATGGTTTCTCTCTCACTGTCCTCTTCTTTATACATGACTTTGGCTTCAGTTGAGGAGCGCAAAGCCTAATGTTGAAGTGAAAAAGATCAAAGCACCTGCAGCACCGGAGAAAAAAGGGGAACAGGTAAGTTCTCTAATGTGACTATTTAATTTCTATGGAGGCAGATCCCCAGAGAAATGTTGCTCATGTAAATTACTGATGCATTTGATTCAATGGCATGGTTTTAAAAGAAAAACCACTTTATGTATGTTTCTGTGAATAAGAGAACAAGTTTATGGATTCAATGATATTTTTTATGGTGGATTAATCAATAATTTTCAAAATAATAATATATTCGTGCATGTTTTTGCAATTCATGAATTCCTTTTATGATTGATTCTTCTTACCTTTTTTCTCACCTCAGTGGAAGTGTGAAGAGCCTAATGTTGCTCAAAAGGAGATCCAAGTTGTCAAAGTAACAGAGATAAAAAATGGGGGGGATGGAGCAAAGAGGGTAAGTTTTCCTTTTTATTTATAAAGTAGGCTGTCTTCACACAAGGATTATTATCTTTAAGACATGAATGTTGAATGCTTTTGGAATTGTCCATGAATCATGTGTAGTGTGAATGGCCTAATGCTGCTAAGAAGGAGGTCAAAGTGACAGAAGTAACACAGAGAACATTTGGTGGTACAGCACAGTGGGTAAGGTTTCATGTCATATTTAAATGGCTCCTCATATTTCACTAGGATTAATTTTGCCCCTACAAACATATTTGGCTACAAGTTAAGACAGAGTTCCAGATGCTGATAAAGTTGAAACATAAGTAATGAATGAGTTTAGAAACATGCACAACTCTTGTGTGATACACAATGAGAGTGGAAAATAGCTAAGTTGAAAAATGGCCAAATACTATTTTGTAGTTCCCCCTACCACTTAAGTAATTTTTGTCATCCTTTGTGAATGGAAAATGCAGTCCCCTTCAGTAATTCCGTTATATTCATGACTTGGTGAAGCATATAACCATTAGTGTCTTGCCCTAAGTCGACCTTTAATGATGATCCATTGAGATGGGTCTGACTTTTGTCAACCCTCTTATTCCCTTGATCATAGAGGTTAAACTTAGGGGGCTTAACCCACTTTTGAACCTTATTGGATATATGGCACATGGTATCCTCTTCATCTTGAAAGAGTGAAGTGGTCATACTCTTTCCTCTGAGTCCATTGTGGCCATGCACTTCTGGCTCATTGGGCTGAGTGAAAGGATTCCCTTCTGCTTCAAATCATAGAGAGATATGCCATGGTCAGCCTCTTTAATTCAAGGGATTGAAGTACTCAAATCCATTTCTCTGTATCCATCTTAGTTCTGCATTCATGTCTCTTGGTTAACCAAGAAGATCCAGCCTCCATCCATGAGATCAGCATCTGCAGGTTTATGACACCACCCTTCCTTGGCATAGGAAAGGGATCATTAAGCTGTGTGTCGGATGACAGAAGTCATCATTCAGGTTATCTTGAGAGCTAAGGAAGTTGGAATTCTAATTATTGCATATGGTTCTTGATGTTTAGCCAATATTCTATAGGATTTTAAGCATCATGCTCATGTGCATTGTGGTTGTTTATCAGCTATATGGTTTACCAAAATTGAGGGACTGATTATGGTCATAAGTACCCTTTTCCCATTAATTTCTTGCACGTGCTCTGCTGAGATTATGTCTTTGACAGTCCTAATCAGGGCAAACCAACAAACAGCTTTATGTTAACTTTTACAAACTGCCACATTTTCAGGTTAAACGAACAGAGATAAATCTTGGTGAAACTAGAAGTAATACAACCTGTGCTGTGGAGATAAAAGAAAGGGCAGCGGCACTGGTGGCTGCAGAAATTGAGGCATGTAGAGACGATAGAACCCCCAAGATACCTCTTCATGAGAAAGTCCAGAAAGAGTGGGCTTGTGCTGTATGCCAGGTCACAACCCAAAGTGAAGCGACTTTCAATTCCCACCTTCAAGGGAAGAGACATCAGGCCACTTCTGAGCAGCTGAGAGCCAAAAACCAGGCAACCAAAACCAATTGTTCCCCATCTGCTTCAATGGCCAAGAAATCTGATCAGTCCACCAAAGAGGAGCAACCGAAGTGTACTTCCAACAATCTGAATTCCAAAAACAATGGAATCTCAGCTGCTTCAACAGTGAAGAAACCTGATGACACCAAAGATGATGAGCAACAAAAGTCTGCATCTAGCAATGAACCGAACCAGAAGAATAACAAAAAGCAAGAGGTACAGACCAATGAGCAAGGCCATCAGAAGAACTTAAAGCAAACTGGCGATGGAATGAAAGAGTTGAGATTATGCTGCAATATCTGTAATGTAAGCTGCACAAGTGAGCTAGACATGGCCTCTCATCTCAATGGATGGAGGCACTTTAATATGATAAAGGAGCCATCTGAATTATGGTGCAGTAACTGCAATGTAAGGTGCAACAGTGAGGCTGACATGGCCTCTCACCGAAATGGGAGGAGGCACTTGAAGCAGCTGAAGGAACGATCGGGATTATAGTGCAGTATCTGTAGCGTGAGATTGTGTTAGGAAGAGGTGGAATGGGTTCCAATCAGGAATTAAGACTCGGTTCCAAGACATGGAAAGTGTCTTTAGATTATGTTATCTCCATTTTTTTTCTTTTTTCTTTTTTTTTATTGTAGGAGGGGAGTATAAGGAATGAAAATAAATATTTTATTTATTTTTAAATAGAGATGAATTTGATAATTTTAATTATTGTGTTTGGATGTATTTAGGAATGTAAAATTAAAATGATTATTTATTTTTATTTTAGTATTTGATAATAATAAAATTATGAATTAAAAAATAATTTGATAATAATACATTTATATTTAATTTAAAATATTTTTTATTTTATTTTAGAAGAATATGGGTTAAATTCTTTTTTAAAATAATAAGCTTAAGAAAAATAATTTTTACTCAATAAATAAAATTAATCATAAAAAGTCATAACAACCTAATAAAAATATAAAGGTAAAATAATAATTTTAAAATATTATTTAAGTTATCCAAACAAATTTGATTCTTCATTCTCTCTCTTGTGCCAAATACGGTCTTTTAAGCGTTTGTCAACTTATTTTTTTTTTTGCAAAATATCAATATTTTACTAATATTTTTATCGATTATTTGCCGATATTTATCACCACGTCACCAATTCTTTGAGTTTGACTTTCAAAATTTTGAAATGATATTTGAAGTCCAGTTCAGCTCAAATCACTACATCCATGATTTTTCCCTTTTTCTTTTTCTCCTTAATTTTCACATCACCCAACAACACTACTCTTAATTCACACAAATTTGAAGGTTTGGAACGAGACTTCTTCGTAATTATATTGTAATTATGTTATAATAACCATGTTGTATTTGGATTTATTTATTCAGTCCATCTAAATCTTTTGTTTATTCATTTAAAAAGAATATAGTTATAATCGAATCCATTTGTGACATATTCATCTTTTATAAATTTATTAATTTTATATATTTAAAAATTATAAAAATTAAATATATTTTTTCAATTATGAATATCATATTACTAAAATATTAAATAACTAATTAACTTGAAATGTTTTATATTTCATTCATTATTTTATAATTACAACATTAAGTGAAATAATAAATAGGTTAAAATATATATTTTATTTTAGTTAAAAATTATAAATTGTTATTGAGACATATAACTATTAAAATTCTACCCATTTGACTATCAAACAAACAACTTAAGTTTTTAGTCATAATTTAAGCTTATGATAAACTCTATTTCCATAAATTAGAAACTGAAATCAAATTCTTCTTAGACTCAAAAAACATAAAGACAATCTTTTAATTCTAGAAAACAACTATCATTTAAGATAAGGGTAACATATCCCATTGCCTACACAACAACTCTTGCTTCGAAAGCTAATGTCAAGTACATATCCCTATCATTCAACCTTTCCCTTAGCTAAAACCCCTATAAAGAATTATAAACATAATCAATGGCTCCAAAATTTATCCACCAAGAGTTAGTGGAATCCAACACTAAACATAATTCAACTATAAGAGAATGATGCATAGTTGACTATCTCTTCAAGAACTAAGGACATTCCTTCTTCTAATGGCATTTTTTTACCACAAAGGAAACACTTGCCATGACCCTTACTCTTCTTCTTCTTCCTCTTAGCCTTGAACTTTTCCTTCTGCTTGATGAACTCTATAGTGTTCTTCTTATTTTGGCTAGAAAAACCTAAAGAACCCTTAATTGCCATATAAATACCTCTCTGGTCCTTGAGAATTCCCTCAATCGTTTTGTGTTCTCTCATCAATTTAATTGTAGTTTAAGAAAAAGAATGTTTTTTTTTTCCTGTGATTGAACTTGGAATGAATTTCCAAGTTGTATACATACTTGGGTTGAGATCAAGTCATAACGTAGTTTAAGAAAAAGATTTTTTATTTTTTATGTGATTGAACTTGGAATGAATTTCTAAGCTACCTACGTATCTAGGATGGGATCAAGTTCTAACATAGTCACAATGCAGTTCAAGATTTTTTTTTTTTCTTTTTTTATGCTCTAACTTTTGCCAAGACTAAAGATCTTAATCTTGCGAGCATGTCCTAACTTTTGCCTAGGTCACCTTTCCAAGTTTTCAACTTAACAAACATTTTTTTTTTTTTTTTTGTTCTCTAACTTTTGCCAAGACTAAAGATTTTAATCTTGTAAGCATGTCATAACTTTTACCTAAGTCGGATTTTTAGGTTTTCAATGTGGTGGATTTTTTGTTTTTTATTTTTTATTTTTTGTGTTGTAGGCAATTTAAGCTCATACGGGCCAGAAGCAATGTGTAGTTTGTTGGGATTGAGCCCTTAAAAGCAAAACATGATGTAACAAAGTTAAACTTAACTATCCCCTTGCTATCATTTTGGTGTATTAACATTGATTTAAACATTCAACTCATATATTTTACATTGTACACGACTTAGGTGCATTAGGAGTTGCTCATAAGATACATGGATTCCTTGTAAGTAGATGAATTATCCATAGTCAGTTCATGGATTTGGGCAATCTAGTAGAGACTGTATTGCACCACCTCCTAATTGAAGGGATGACTTGTCTTGGCAGTTGGGATGGGTTTCCTATGGTGAGTGCATTAATATATATGATGCACATTGGATAGGACCTACGGTAAATCATGACACAAAGCTATCAATTGTCATGATTCACCAAGTTACGATACTGCATGGACTCTCAATCTTGAGAGGACATTGAACCTGTGCCAAAATCAACAAAAAGCTTTGACCTGTAGATGAGACCTTAAAGTGATCATATATCCCTATGGATTGAGTCACTATTGATGAAGACTGGTGGTAATAGGTATTCTCAATAGAGGCACCATGACATCTCATGCGATTGAGATGGTGTGTCCCCTTGGGTGATACAAAGGACATGTGATCATAAAATCTGTGACCACAGTAATTCCTTTAGTGAAATTTGACATATACCTCTTCGAGCTAGAGTATGTCAATTGATCACATAATAAGTGGGATCTATAACTTAAGGATTTGAGAGGTAATCTTGATAGGTGATAGCACTACCTTGTTAGATTATGGACACCAGTTCATGGGGAATCTACATGTAGTGGATGGTATGTCACGAACGCGAGCTTCGTCTCGTTGTTATTAACATAGGATACTGGAGTGTAGTTGATTCTCTTTAATAGAATGTTGAATCAACTTCAAAATTGGATTATGAGGGAGCCAATACTCCTATGGGTCTTAATGGTCCCCACTCTGAGCTCATATACCATGATGACACAGTTTATGAGGGTTGGATTAGCTTTATGTTCATTTTTGTGCATAAGGGCATTTTGGTAATTACACAAGGTTACATAGGGGATAGTTAATAAGGTCTTTAGATTGGGCTAATTAATTAATTAGATGACCTTATATGGTTAATTAATCAATTAGGATATGTTTAAGCTAGATTAAGTGACCCAAGCCTTGATGAATTTAAGTCACTTAAGCCTAGTAGGTAACCTTATAAATACCCCCTTATGGGTTAGGGTTTCCTAATGACTTTCAATTAGTCATCTTCCACCCCTAGAAAGAGAAAGAGAGCCAAATCTTTCTCTCTTCCATTGCCCACACTTTGATATGCCAAGATCATGGTTCAAGTCATCAGGAGGAAGATCTTGGGTGTACAAGACCTTCGGACTCTTTAAGTTTCTTCTTCGTTAGATGAATTTTGATTTGGGAACATCTAGATCATAGGTATGTGTTAGAAAATTTGGCTAATTCAACTTAAGGTAATCACCCTAGAGGAAGGGTGAATAGGGTGATGATCTTTATTTACAAATTTAAATTATGTGAATGCAAGAGACAATTATATGCAAATATATGGCAAAACCATATAAAAATAATTGCATATAAAGTACAAGGGTAGAAAATAGAGAATATAAACACAAGATTTTTATAGCGGTTTGGTGCAACTCGGCCTACGTCCATTCTCCTCTAGCTTCAATCCCAAGCTTGAGGTTCCACTAATTCAAGGCTTCCAACCTAACCCTTCAAGCAATACAATTGGATTATGATTCCAATCAAACCTTTTGGACTTTTGGCTCTAAGCACTTTTTATAATCTTCAAGAGATGTCTCACTCTTAAACAACCCCTTAAGTGATACCCCACACATGAGAATCCCTAAGCGATGCCTCACACTTAGATTTTTCATCTCAAAGATTTACAAATGAAGATAGGAAATAATCTCACAAAATCCTAGTACAAAACATTAGGCTCAAATGATACAAGATAAACTATGATTGAATGGTGCACTAATAATATGCAAGTTCTAAAACAATGTGTACTAAAAAACACTCCCCTAAGGTTCAAATATATTCAAGAAAGATTTAAGAAGGTTAAGCTCTTGAAACAATAAAGATTGAAACCTTTTTATGGAGGAGAAATGTCAAACTATTTGTTGGGGGTTTGTCTAGTTGAGCTCTGGTTTGACCGGTTCACTAGCCATTAGCATTTAATGCATGATAGGTGATCGTTGGGCCTTGACCGCCCCTCTACCAGTACTCGACCGGATAAAGTTCAATCTCAATCGATCGAATAAGCATTCTAGAATAGAGAGAAGGTTTTTGCACCTTTCAATCAGTTGAGCTAAACAAATTGACTGATTCCTCATCCAGTTCAACCAGTTAAGCCATTTTTAGCTCAACAATCATCATTTTCAACTTAAAACCTTTTAAACAAGTTTGGAAAGCATTTGCCATAAGGATTTAGTTGAAAACATTAAATCATGCAATTTTTAAAAGATTTAAAACAAAATAACTCTTGAATGATTTTGGTGTATAAGTAAATAATGTAATGCATGAAAAACCTAGTGCGCCAACAACCTTACAAAGAGATCCTATGAGGCTTAGGTCTTGAAAAACACTTCTCTTTAAGGTAGACCGCATTGTGTGAATGTCAAAAGGGAACTCTACATTCCTAGGGAAAGATGCCTCGTTAATATGTCTTGAGGTTGTTCACTAGCTTTGGGGTTACCGGCTTTGAGAAAGGCCCTTTGATGACATTGGGGCACGCAACTCTTTATTTTCTTTCTTGATTCGCCTTGTTTGGTGGATCAAAGATTGCATATGCTGGTCATTTTTGCACTAGGTTCTCTCCATGCTTTCACGCCAGCCAAAGTAGCCTTCGCTATCCATAGCTGATGATCGGCTTCTAAAGGGTACTGGCATCCTTAGTCATTCCCACAGATGACGCCAATGTTGGTTCTGAGCTGGCTGAAGTCAGATTCGTCCAACTTAATGGAAGTTTGACAACCTTCCTCCATTTTTTGTGCCTCTTAAAGAATCCACCCAGCAGTAATGAGATTGGGTGAACTCATTTCCTACATAAAAGGATGTTCGGATGAGTACTTCGAGTATGCCCCTCCGAAGCTTAAGTGAGGCAAAGATAACTCAAACTGCTTAATGAGAGAGAGTGGATAGGTGAATATGTGCCTACCTTGTTCGTACTTTTTGGGAGTTTATATAATGTTGATGAGAATGCCACTATAGTGCTTACTAGGCACTTTGACTTTCTTCTATAATGATGATTGTCCTGCAGGCGGTTGGGCAATCATCACAATTTTGGGTGGCTGATCGGTGCCATCAACTAACGTGCCATGATCTTGGACCATATAGTAACCTGTTCCCTCAGCCCGTTAATGGTCTGGGGTTATGTGCAACAACTAATTGACATGGACTTGAGGGCTAGAAGAGGTCTCATTGGTCATTCACATGTCAAGTGTGAATGATCACTCATGCTAGTGGGTCTTGAAGATTTGACTGGACAACCTTACCTATTTGGGGGGTCCAACCTCCTCTTGCCATTTTTTTGGCCTTGTAGGGGAAAAGGGCTTTCTCATGCCTGGTGCCAAATGGACTAGTTGTGATCTAGATGAGTTGCATACCCGTGCTAGACGGTCAAAGTGTCCGGGTTGGAAAAGGGACACGTGGAGGGAAGCCTCCCACAAATATGAGGGAGCCTTATGAAAACGAATCCCTAGGGCTTAAGAAGGGGTTTTCAATTTTAAGGTTTGTCTTTTCACCCAATGATGTGAATGGGAAGATGAGGTGAAGTTAAAAGATTGGTGAAGCAAAGTGAGGGCATGGTAGGGTTTGAATAAAGGAAAGTCTACACTATTAATGAAGATGATAATCTCTAGAAAGCAAAGCTAAGGTAAACTAGGGCTTTAATAATAATTTTCAATCTACACTAGTGAAGACGATATCTTCAAAAACCAAAGCTAGGGCTTCAATAACGAATTTCAATCTACAACGGTGAAGAGAATAATCTTCAAAAACCAAATCTATAATGGTGAAGATGACTGAAAACTAAATCTATACTAGTGAAGAGGATTGGAAAGCAAATCTACACTGGTGAAGACAACGAAACCAAATGTAGGTCTTCAAAACTAAACGCTTTTAGGGATTTTTTTTTCCTTTGTTTTCAAGAAAGGTAAACTCTTCTGAAAACAAAAAAACTAATGCATTCTTAGATCTAGATCACCATTTCCAACATGGTATTTGGATTGCCACCTTGCATTTTTTATTTTTTTATTTTTTTAATAGTCAAGGGCATTTTAGGGATTATTGAAGGATAATATCATTCAACTCAATTTCCCACATTAGTTGGTCTTACACTCAAATGTGAAACTTATATGGATGTTAAGCCAATTATCAAACTCATCTGCCCTAAAGCATAATTTCCCCTTTTTAAAATAGTTGTTAAACATCTATCCCAAACACGTTTAACCCTTTGAATTGCTTGTGTGTTAACCTTGTTTCATCTTCCTCATGCAACATGGCTTATTGATGGTTGCATTGAATCATTGTTATTCACCAATTCTATGCAACTATGGACTAGATTTCAAATCCCTCGAACATAAATTGTAATCCCAAAACAACTCAAGTATAATCTTTTCAACTCTTTCAAATGATTTAATTAATTGATGTTTGAATATACTTCATATATTTTTTAGAGCAATTTTTAAGCATATAACATAAATCTCTATTTTTTTTATAAAAGGTTTTATATTTTATATTACAATTTCCTTTTGTTTTGAAAAACAAAACATAAAACCTTAATAAACGAGTTTTGTCACAATCCCTTAACAAGTAATCTATTTTTTTAAATTACTTTAACATTTTTAGATATATTGATTCAATCTAACTTACTTTTAATATTTTTTATAAAATATTTCTACTTTGTATGACTATAAATTAATTACTATTGATTGCATATTATAGAATATATATTCTAAAATATATCTTATTTAAAATAATATCATAAGATATTATATCCACATCCTAACATATTATATACTTTTATTTTGTTCAATTAGCAACATGGTGGAAGGTGGCAAGCGGCTTAACGGAAATGTCGGGTGCCAATGTGCCATGCGTGTCCCTTTCCTTAGTGATTCTGAACTACTCCAACATTTCCAACATGCTCTTTTTTGCTTAGCTCTTAAGTATTTTCGTCCCGTCTTCGTTAACCCCATCACATTTCACCACATGGATCTAAGCCTCATGGTCCTTTCGTTCATACGATGAATGTTCCCCCAATTCCTTATCTACACTAAAACTCCATACTCGCCATCTACTCAACCACTTCTCTACTCTAGAGTTTGGATCCTTTATCTCTGCATGTGTCTATGGCTTTTCACCCCCAACGAGTATGGCATTACAAGGGCAATATCGTCATTAAAGACCCAAAAGGCAAACCAATGGCATTATCTTCCTTTTGGTCTATTCTATTTATATTGTAAGTTATTCGTGATGACTTCTCTCATAAAAGCTAAAAACCACTCCAATAGAGCACACTTCACTTCTTCATTTTTTTTCCAGATAAGCTGAGAAAGCCCAGCTCATCCCTCAACTCCCCCGATGGGTTTGATGAATGTTCTTAAATTCTCAACTGCATGCTTTGATCTTCTTGGCTAGTATATTGTCCACGTATTTTCTTGTCATTGGAAAATTTTGGAAAATGAAGTGGAATTCTATGTTTGAGGACAAAACTAGGATTTGCTTTGATTTCTCCATGTTGGTTTTATCCCTTTTGTTTGAATTGTCCACATTATTGTCATTGGTTGTTAGTTATTTGTTTGGATTTCTACTTGTAGGCCTCTATTTGCACTGGGTTATCCTCCGTAAGTCTTGGTCTTACACCCCAAGATATGATGATTCATTTACTCTTTTCTTATTCTATGAATTCTTAGTTCTGTTACCTTTATTGGGTTGGAAAACTAAAAGGGAAAGGATTATTAGTTATTATCATAATAATCATCAATGTCATCTCAATTATTCACAGATGTGCACAGACTAACTCAATCTCAAACATTCGGAAGTTGGTGGCATATTGGGTTCTATTTTCCTTGATTTCACTTTTTGATCGTACTCCAAGCTCCTTGAATAGTAATTTTGCTCAACTGCATTCCACTATATGTGGCTCTATTTGTTTCATTTCTTTGCCCTTCAGGAATTTGGAGTTGCCTTTTTCAGTTTTCTTCCCTGTGAAAATAATTGAGATGTTTAATGTTCCAAGCCTCCATGTATTTTATTTTCCTTCATTTCTCTGCTTTGACAAATGCCCACAATTTGATCAGCAGAAAGGTTATAACATTTGAAAAAGAAATGCTTTATTTTGGTTTTTTAAGTATAACAATTTTCATTTAGAGAAATGGTCTAAAGGGTATTGGTGTTTGGCTGAATTCATGGAATATTCTTGCTAATTTGGGATTTATTCTCAATTTCAAGATCATTGTGGATATTTCAAAAAATTAATGAAATATTTACGATGGAATGTGATTTTCTTGTTTAAGAAAAGTTTTTCTTTAAAAATTTGGGTGACCCTGACCTACCTTATTGTGCTACTTGGAACACAAAAAAAAGTACAAGTAATTTAGTAACTAAATTACACACTTTTTGATAGTTCAAGGAAGTGGTGTCAGCTTTGGAAATAAGATGGATCTACTAGTTTTTTTTTTCTCATCTTTATAGGGAACTTTTCATAATATAGCTTATAAATACCATAATCACAGTGATGAGTAATTGTCTTGTTTGAAAGCATGGTTGCACTTATTTGCATGGAATTTGTCTGCGTTGAAATTAAATTAAGCTTTATGCATCATTTGGATGCTGAGAAATAAATGGAAATAGAAAATTCAAAATTTGACAAGTTTGTGTAGGGAAATTGGATCTAATCTCTTAGTCGAAGCTTAATTGGGGCAAATGCTGATCCTATTTGGACCTATTGAAAGCTCTAATCCATGCACAATTCTAATGTTTTTGTTTCCTTAATTTCTTTTTCAACTTTTCAACAAAGCATCAATTTGCTATAATAAATGAGAACCAACTTGATGATGAGAAGAATGACTGGTGATGATGTCATAGAGAATTGCCGATGAGAACGACCAAAAATACCAGGATTGGTACTACTGATGGTAATGATGAAAACACAAAAATGGTGCAAATGGTGAACAGGAAACTCAAAATGGAATGGGAAAAAAAACCTAAACAATAGTCTCCTATATAAAGCACACAACATGTACATCGAGGCATCTGAAAGGACAAGCCGCCTGAAAAGTCGCTCTAATTGATATGACCCCTCATGACGTGGGCGGTGGACATATGTCCCATGGCGCCAAAAATTTCAAACACTCAAGCAACCGAATACTTTCACTTAGTCATTTAAAGCCTAGCTAGACTTAATTGCAAGAATTAAGGGCATTGTGGGATGCTCACCACCATCTATCATGGTCCCCAAACACCGTCTGGTGTGAGGCATATTGGCACAAGAGCCATGTAGTTTCTCTGTCCACCCCAAGATACTCCTAGGATAGCAAATGAACACAATTCGACCAAACACTATGCATTCCTACCCTACAAGCATTAATTGCAATGAGCAATAAGTGTATTAACACATTGATGAATGCAATCGTTATAAGGCTAAAACGCCAAACTTTAAGGTTCATCAAGACACAATAACCATTATGGGCCGACAATCATTGGCATTAAATATGGTAATGTGCAATCAAAGGCTCAATTAAGGCCCTTTAGAAGACATTACTATTGGTCAAAGATAAATAACCATTTTTGACCACAAGAAAGTTTGATGCCATTTTTTTCACAAAAAATTTTGCTTAAGTCTTCCATCTCTAACCTAAGCTTTGAAGGGGTGTACTTGGAAAACCTATCCGAACATTCCTTTATGTAGGTGCAATCACCGTCTATGTCACGTGGAGGTTAGTTGAAAACCTTTGCTAGTCGTGTACCAATAAATTTGTTTAGTCTATCTCATTTATCCGTTCAAGTGAAATGAAGGATTAACCTAAAGATAGATTGGAAACATCATAGTTTCTTATATTGGTAAGGCAGCAACAACCTCGGCTAGTGCATCAGCTTGCTCGTTTTTCTCTAGGGGTACACGTTTGATAAACCATTCATTCAATTTTTTTGTTCAAGTGTACCAAAGAGAGGTAACGAGCCATGCATTCGTCTCAAGCATCATATTCTAGTTAGATTTGTTCACCCACTAGTTGTGATTCACTTTTGATTTCTACTTTCATGGTTGTGAGAGCTAAGGCTAGATTGTCCCATAAGAATTGCTTTGTATTTTACCTCAATATTGGATACTAGAAAGTTGAGATAGACGACTTGTTCAATTTACTCTCTCGTAAGGGATTGTTGTGTTAGTCCTATCCTAGCTTCTGATGTTCTAGAGGCTTTGTCTACATGGAGAACACGCCATTGTTCTTCATTGTTAGACCTTGTCCATTTTTGGGGTGGTTCAACTATGAAATCAATGAGAACTTGCCATTTGAGAGACTAATGAGGTTTGTACCGTATGTCATATTCACTTAATTCGATTGCCCAATTCACCATTCGACTAGATAGATTTAGCTTGTGCAACGTGACCCACAACGGTTGATTTGTCAAGACCGTTATTTAGTGCGCCTGAAAATATGGACAAAGCTTCTTGGTAGCGATCCATAAGTCCAAAGCCATTTGTTCCACTTAAGAATATTGTGTTTTTGTGTCAATCAAAGCTTTGCTCACATAGTAAATAAGTCTTTGTTCATTATTCTAATTGTGTGGAAACAATATGACATTGACAGCAAAGTTTGACACAACCAGGTACATGTACAACTCTTCTCTAGCTTCAGGACTACTTAAGATTGGTGGCTTCGTAAGATATTGTTTAATGTCTTTAAAGGCATGCTCACACTCGTCCATCTAACTAGACACCTTTGCTCCCTAGAGCGTGCTCAAGAAAGGTCTGAGCTTATTTATGAAGCGTGTTATGAACCAACCTAAGGTGATTAGACAACCAGTTAGGCGTTGCACCTCCTTCTTGCTACTAGGAGTAGGGATTTCTAACACTACTTTCACTTGAGCTAGATCAACTTCAATACCCCCTTTGAGTCACCATGAACACAAGAAACTTCCCCTCACTTACTCTTGTTAGAAAAATTAGGCTAATCCAACCTATGGTAATCACCCTAGAGGGGGGGTGAATAGGGTGATGGTCTCTTTTTGAAAATTTAAACTATATGAATGTAAGAGACAATTATATGCAAGTATATAATAAGCAATATAAAGACAATTGCATATAAATTAAAAGAATGGGGAAGAGAGAATGCAAACATAAGATTTTATAGTGGTTTGACACAACCCAACCTACATCCACTCTCCTCTAGATTCAATCCCAAGCTTGAGGTTCCACTAATTCAAGGCTTCCAAACCAAGCCTTCAAGTAATACAATTGGATTATGGTTCCAATTCACCCTCTTGGATTTTTGGCTCCAAGCACCCTTTACACTTCTCAAGAGATATCCCATTCTTGAACAACCCCTCAGGTGATACCCCACACTTGAGAAACTTCCTCTCAAAGATTTACCTCTCAAAGATTTACAAATAAACGATCTCACAAAATCCTAGTACAAAAACTTTAAGCTCAAATGATACAAGAAAACTAGGATTGAAAAGTGCACTAAAGATATGCAAGTTTTAGAACAATGGTGCACTCAAAAACACTCTTCCAAGGCTCAAATATATTCAAGAAATGTTTGGGAAGGTTAAGCTAACTAAACAATGAAGATGGGAGTCTTTTTATAGAAGAGAAAAGTCAAACTAGCTGTTGGGGGTTCGACCGGTCGAGCTAGGGGTTGACCAGTTGACTAGCCGTTAGCATTTAATGTTTGGCAGGTGACCGTTGGGCCTTGACCGGACCTCGATCGGTTGAGGTTCAACCTTGACCAGTTGAACAACTGTTTTGGAAGAAAGAGAAAGTTTTTTGCACCCTCGATCGGTTGAACTGGGGGTCGACCCAAGCCTCGACCGGTTGAGTTGAAGGTCGACCTGGGCCTTGACCGGTTGAGCTGGGGATTGACTTGGACCTCGACCGGTTGAGCTGATGGTCGATCGGTTCCTCATCCGATTCAACCGGTTGAGCCGTTTTTGGTTCAACAACCAACTTTTTCAACTTAAAAACCTTTTTAAATAAGTTTGAAAAACATTTGACACACGGTTTTAGTTGAAAACATGAAATCATCCAATTTTTTAAAATATTTAAAACAAAATAACTCTTGGATGATTTTGGTGCATAAGTAAAGAATGTAACGCATAAAAATCCTAGTGCACCAACAACCTTACAAAGAGATCTTATGAAGCTTGGGTCTTGAAAAACACTTATCTTTGAGGTGGTCTTCTTCTTCATGATTTTTCCTTGGCTTGATTTGTCTTTGTAATTGACACTTTGGAAATCGTCTTGCTTAATCACACTTGAAATATAATCATTAGTTCTAAAACTTGTTTTGTTATCATCAAAATCAAGATTAACCAAACCTTGGTTTCACAATTTCCCCCTTTTTGATGATGACAAAACCAAGATTGCTAAAAAGCTCCCCCTCAATATACGCTCCTTTGAATTTAGAAAATATTCAAGTTTAGAAACTTCAAGGAGTATATTAAGGATGCTCAAAATGATATAATCAAACATAAATAGCATAAAGAGCAATTTAGCAATTTGGCAAGATATTATTATTAAATATGATGCATACAAATATAACCAATAAAGCACATAGCATTAATATGAATAGAATTGCTAAACCAATATTGACATTTCTTCCCAAGTTAGCAACCTACCATTACTTTTCCCCCTTTTTGTCATCAACAAAAAGTTTCAATAAAGTATATAAGGGGAATCACATGATTTCAAAAATATAATTCCTCATGAAAATGAATCTCCCCCTTTTTTATTTGAGAATAGTTTTCAAATAAAAGATTTCTCATCTTTAGAGCATTCTCAATTTAAAGCATGATTTGGAAAGAATATATATATATATATGGGAGAACATATGCAATTAAAAAAAAAAATACATAACATGCATTGAATAACTCTTTTATGGCATACAAGCATATGATCATTTAATTTTACCTAGGTATAAAAAAAGTCTTCTTTTTAATCCAAACATTGGTTTAACAAGAATACCAATTTTATCAAGGTGATACCAAATGTTATATTATTAACAAAAAATATATCAAGTGTTAGCAAAATGATATTGCAAATTAAGCTTTAGAAGGGATACCATTACCAATATCATCAATGCATTCTTTCCAAGGTAAGCATATCCTCCTTCTTACATGGATCCCTATAAAACAAATTAAGTAACCTTTGGTACCCATATCTTTTTGGGTCTTAGAGGGTTAGTCTTTCTTCTCTTTGGAATCCAAAATAATTTAGAGTTTTGAATAACATGAGGGGATTTTCTTAAGGGACAAATATCAATAAAGTGACCTCCTCTTTCACGAAGCTTGCAAATAGTTGAAGGTGAAAAACTAGAGGCTTCCTTTGCAAAATAAAATTCGATTTTTGAAAGGCTTGTAGCCCACCCCCTTTTTATCAAAAATGCACTTTTGATTTGCCAAAATCATATCAAAAGTCTTTTGGCCATTTGAGAATTTTTAACTCCTCATTTTCCTTTTCAAAAGAGATTTTTACCTTCTCAATATTTTCAAATTTTTCATTATGCTCATTGAGCTCATTTTGAAGACAAGAAATCTTTTTCTTGAGAGAGATATTTTTTAAACCATGTTTTTCAAGATCAAAATATAATTCTTGAAGTACATTTTGAAATTCAAAATGGTTAGAGTTGGAGTTTACCTCATCTTGATGTTCTTCCAAAGCCATAAAGCACATGTTGGCATCCTCATTTATGCATTCTTCTTCCATGGAGTCTTCATCACTTTCACTTTCACTCTCTTCCTCTTCATCATCATTTATTGAAGCCATAAAAGCTATACTTCTCTTATTTTCTTCAACTCTTTGATGATTGTTCAAATTTATCTCATAAGTCATGAGTGACCCAATGAGTTCTTCAAGTGAGAGTTTGGTGAGATCCTTTGCTTCTTGAATAGCCGTCACTTTTGTTTCCCATTTCTTTGGTAGAGACCTTAAGATCTTCATGACTTTTTCTACTTCGGTGTAGGTCTTTCCCAAGGCTTCAAGTTCATTCATAATCACCATGAACCTAGAAAATATCTCTACAATAGATTCAAAATCCTTTATAGAAAATAATTCATAATCATGCACAAGGATATTGATTCTAGACTCTTTAACTTGGTTGTTTCCCTCATGAGTGATTTCTAATAGTCTCCAAATTTTTTTAGCCGACTTACATTGCCAAATACGATTAAATTCATTTCCATCAATAGCACAATGTAAGATAAAAACGGCTTTGGCATTTAATTGAACTTTCTTTCTATCAAGTTCATCTCATTCATGCTTAGGTTTTGGAACCATCACCCCATTTTCTAATTTTGAAGGAATGTGGGGACCATCTTCAATGACATCCCATAAATCAAGATTAATAGATTGGAAAAACCAAGTCATTTTAGTTTTCCAATAGGGATAATCGGTTCCTGTGAAAAGTGGAGGTCGAGTGGTTGAAAAACTTTCAATGTGAGATGAGCTTGATGGATTTGCCATTACTTCTTAGACGGTTAAGTCTTAAATAAGAAGTCTAGCTCTGATACCAATTGTTAAAAAAATTAGGCTAATCCAACCTATGGTAATCACCCTAGAAAAGGGGTAAATAGGGTGATGGTCTCTTTTTGCAAATTTAAACTATATGAATGTAAGAGACAATTATATGCAAGTATATAATAAGCAATATAAAGACAATTGCATATAAATTAAAAGAATGGGGAAGAGAGAATGCAAACATAAGATTTTATAGTGGTTCGACGCAACCCAGCCTACATCCACTCTCCTCTAGCTTCAATCCTAAGCTTGAGGTTCCACTAATTCAAGGCTTCCAAACCAGGCCTTCAAGTAATACAATTGGATTATGGTTCCAATTCACCCTCTTGGACTTTTGGCTCCAAGCACCCTTTACACTTCTCAAGAGATATCCCACTCTTGAACAACCCCTCAAGTGATACCTCACACTTGAGAAACTTCATCTCAAAGATTTACAAATAAATGATCTCACAAAATCCTAGTACAAAAACTTTAAACTCAAATGATACAAGAAAACTAAGATTGAAAGGTGCACTAAAGATACACAAGTTTTAGAACAATGGTGCACTCAAAAACACTCTTCCAAGGCTCAAATATATTCAAGAAAGGTTTGGGAAGGTTAAACTAATTAAACAATGAAGATTTGAGCCTTTTTATAGAAAAGAAAAGCCAAACTAGCCGTTGGGGGTTCGACTGGTTGACTAGCCGTTAGCATTTAATGTTTGGCAGGTCACCGTTGGGCCTTGACTAGACCTCGACCTTGATTGGTTGAACAACCATTTTGGAAGAAAGAGAAAGTTTTTTGCACCATCGACCGATTGAGCTGGGGGTCTACTCGAGCCTCAACCGGTTGAGCTGGGGGTCGACTCGGGCCTCGACCGGTTGAGCCGAGGGTCGACCCGGACCTTGACCGGTTGAGATGACGATCGATCGGTTCCTCATCCAATTTAACCGGTTGAGCCGTTTTTGGCTCAACAATTAACTTTTTCAACTTAAAACTTTTTTAAATAAATTTGAAAAACATTTGACACAAGATTTTAGTTGAAAACATGAAATCATCCAATTTTTTAAAATATTGAAAACAAAATAACTCTTGGATGATTTTGGTGCATAAGTAAAGAATGTAATGCATGAAAATCCTAGTGCACCAACAACCTTACAAAGAGATCTTATGAAGCTTGAGTCTTGAAAAACACTTCTGATTACTACTCAAAAAGTGCTATTTTATAGCTTGTAATTAACTCTTTTAAACACGTTTGAGTAGTAGTTATTACCTTTTAACTCAATTGGCATGTTAAGGACCATTGCAATCATTTCTAATCAAACTGTGTTAAGTTTTGGTGTTTTTGATAGCTTTTTGATCACCAAAGCAATCTAAGATGAGGGAGAGCTTTATATAATCCATGGCAAAGCAAATGGAAGCTCATTTAAATGAAGAATTCAAGCTTTGGAGCTTCGTAGTTCTTTGCCAAAGCCAATTAAGAATGCAAGGAGAACAAAGAGAGAAATCTAACATGAAGAAATTCAAGAGGATAGCAACTGTTGGACACATTTCGAGTAATTTCTGGAGTCCATTTTATGAATACTATATGTCATTTCGAAGCTCGAGAAGTCAGGAGTCTAACGCTTCAAACGGTGTGCAAATTGGAGTTGAAACGAAGAAGTTATGGTTGTTTGAAGACAACTGCGCAAAGTTGAGCGAATTGAGCTGCGAAAATTTCGCAAGGTGTTTCGCAGCTGCGAAACCACCCCTTGGCACACGAGTGCCATTTCGTAGCTCCACCCCCTCATTTTGCAGCTGCGAAATGGCCGCAAAATTGGCCCTTGGCTGCGAAGTGGCCTCCAAGCTGTGAATGAAGTTGCAAATCATCTCCAAGTTGTGGAATCACCTCCAAGTTGCAAAATCAAAGTTCAAACTTGCAAAATGGACAATTCAACGTGCGAGATCCACCTGTGCAATCTCGGATATTTGCTACCGACTAAGTTAGATTTTTTCTCAAGATATTGTGTAAATTTCTATTTTCTCCTTGTAATCAGTCAAAGATATTATTGGGATATTTCTTAGAAAATATCTTCTCTATATATATCTTTGAACCAATGTAAATATAAAAAAAAAATCTTGTAAGATATGTAATCCGACGAGAGAAAGAAATATATTTTACAGAGCACTTGCTCTGTTTTTCCTTCATATTTTTGTTTTCTCATTATTTTTATTTCTAGCCAAACAAACTCTGAGGATGTTTCCTCAGAGGATGAGTGGCTAGGCTCTATGTCTCTTAGAGTGAAGAAAGCCGAGTAAGTTTCCACATGCATAAATTGGAAGTTTTGTTGTTTCAGCTTTTAATGAAGAGAAAGTGTGACCCGTTAATGGTTTTTATCTTTTTAGTTAACTTAAAACGCCTTAAAATCACCTGGGCCAACACTTGATAAGGTAAGTGATCTCCGTCCATTGAGATACACTAGTTTATCTCTTGCAAGCCTTTGGGAGGTGGTTTCAAGGTAGGATTTTCTAGAATAGCCAACACTTGGTAAGCTTTTGGACTCTAAGGAGACATCCATTAGTTATCTCTTGCGAGCTTTTGATGAGTAATCCAAGGTTAAAGATCACCTTGAATGGCAAGTGCTAGGTGAGAGGTATGAGCCATTGCAAGATGCATCAGTGACAGGGATTTAGTGTTTGAACCCATTAAGGGGAAGCATCTGTACCACATCGGTTAGAGAATTAACTATATGTTAATTCTCTAATGCGAGGAAAAGATTCAAGTGACCAGAACTCCCTTTTTGTATTAGGAACCTGAGCCTAGTGATCTGAAACTTCAAGAAACACTTTTCTTTGTAAGTAAAATCAGTTACTATTTTTTGTTAGCTTAAAACCAAGCATTTTTCAACCAAAGTTTATGTTTTCTTTTAAAGCTAACCTTGAAATGAAAAAGCACCAATTCATCTTTGAATTAATATCAATTGTGGAGTGAAAACCCATCCTAGTGAACGACCCTAGAGCTACTATGCTATGCTAGCTGAGGCTATCTTAGTACATGGTGTAATAGGTTATAAATTTTGTTGATTACTTCCGTCTAAGGACCATAATCAAGGAACACCAGCTGGACACGAATCAAATGGCACCATTGTCAGGAACCATTGAGAGGACATGAATCAGCTGATACACCAATTGGGAATGAATCAACTTCTCTTTGAGGTGGTCTTCTTCTTCATGATTTCTCCTTGGTTTGATTTGTCTTTGTGATTGCCACTTTGGAAATCATCTTGCTTAATCACACTTGAAATATAATAATTAGTTCTAAACCTTGTTTTGTTATCATCAAAATCAAAATTAATCAAACCTTGGTTTCACAACTCTAAATGCATATTTTAGTGGATTAAGCTTCATGTCATACCTGCACATTAAGCTGAATGCTTCTTCCAAATGGAGGAGCTTCTTGGAACGAGTTATTCTCTTAATGACTATGTCATGGATATAGACTTCCAACGTTCGACCTATCAAAGGCTTAAAAATATGGGTCATCAACTGTTGGTACGTAGCTCCAATGTTCATTAACCCAAATGACATGATCTTGTAAAAGTACAACTCCTTATGTGTAATGAATGTCATCTTTTCCTTGTCATGTGGAAACATTGGTATTTGGTGGTATCCATAGAAAGCATCAAGAAAAGACATCATTCCATGCCCAGTTTTGGCATCGACTATCTAATCTATCTAGGGCAATGGGAAGCTATATTTCAAGCAGACTTCATTCATATCCACATAGTCTACACACACCTGCCATTTTTCTCCTTTTTTGGTACCACTACCACATTTTCTAACCAGTCCAAGTAGGTCACCTCCTTGATAAATCTTCCTTCTAACAGCTTTTCAACTTCTATCTAGATAATTTTCTGATGATCCAACTAGAAACGTCGGACTTTATATTGTATGGGTCGTGCTGTAGGAAAAAGGTTCAACTTATGAGAGCCCACCGCTAGGTCTATTCCAAGCATGTCTGAATGAATCCACGCGAGGATATCCTTGTTTTTACAAAGCATTTCACCAAGATTACCACATTCATCCCTGGTTAGCAAAAAATTAGCGTAAGTCATCTGCTCATTATTTTTCAACAGAGATAGCTATTGTAATAGGTCGATTGCCAATGAGTCTCTATTCTCTAGTTTTCCTTTGACTTGATTCTGTAATTGCTATTGGCTCTCTCTTGTTGATGATTTGAGTTCATCTTTAGTTGGGCCCGAACTCCATCGCCACTTGGTAACACTGTCAAGCGGCTAATTGGCTTCCATGTAGATCCACTTACCCGGATTCTGTCAGGTAGCTCACCATCTTATGGTAGGTGGATGGAATGACTTTCATCTTATGTAGGTACGACGACCTTATGATGGTGTTGTACAACAGTAAATCCTCTACTACAAAAAATCATACGTTGAGAGTAGGCGGGTTGGCTTGGACGAGAAGTACCACGTCACCTAGGGATATTGTGGCAGCCCTATTAAACCCAAATAAGAGTCAAACTGGATTTTCTAAGGTAGACGACGAACATCCCATTTTCCTGTAGGTTGACATATGCAATAAATTGGAATGATCCTTTTGGGAAGGATCACTCGATTAATGTTAACTGGAAGGAAAGTGATGGGTCGTTGATTGGCTGGGCACTTTTGATAGTAAATGTGCACTGAACTGCACTTACTCTTTCCCTCCCTATAGTCGCGCATAGCATTCGTCTCCTTTTTTGTTTGGAGTGATATTTGTCATCTACTATTTCCCCATAGATATAGTTATACTCGATGTGTTGTGGGAGAGTTAGGAACTCACTTCGACACTTCACGTGTCATTTTTTTATGTCCACCAGTTGCTCAGACATGTAACTTGAGATGTCCGGTAATGATTAGTTTTTCCACTAAGTAGTGCAAATTTTTGCACTCTTCTGTGGTATGCCCATGCTCCTTATGATAGAATCATCGCAATCCTCGATCATGCCTGGATGAATCAGTTTTGATGGGCTCTAGCCACTTGAACTCGAGCAGCTCTCAAATCAAGAGGAGAATTCTTTCATAAAAAATGGTCAACGGGGTGAGCCTAGGTGATTATCGTTGTTGCTATCTTTCTTGTCCTTGGTTGGTCTATCTAGATTGGCTGTTTGAGGGCTTTAAGCTCTTAACCTTTTTTTTTAATTGCTCAGTTTATAACTAGGATCTATTAAGAGGTTGCCCGAACATCATCCTCAAGCATGACATGTTTGCCCACTCGTCTAAATAGGTCATTCATTGTAGTGGGCAACTTTTTGGCCATGGACTTGAAGAATTGAGTGCTTGGACTGATGATCCATTTGAAGATCTGCAAGATAGCATCTATGTTGTAGGATTCCATCTAGAACACCGTTTGTCTGAATCACTTTATGAAGTCCCTTAGCGATTCATTCTCCTACATCTGAATGTTCTATAAGGTGCTTATATTCTGCTTTTGGCAAACAGAACCTAAATAATGGCCCACAAAGGCCTTTAAAACATCTCGAAAGGAATTAATAGATTTTGAGAGAGTCGATGGAGTCAGGAAAGAATTGGACCATGGAGGCTGGCCGGGAAGACTTTGCATAGCAACACATTGTTGCCTATATCCAATGTCATCTATTGTTGGAAGTGCATCAGGTGGACAAAAGAGTCACCATCCCATAGTAAATAGTAAATTTGGGCACTAGAAACCCCTGGGCAGCTAATAACTGATGATATGTGGGTCAAACGACATGAAGAGCATGTCATCCAATCATCTGCTTATGGAGCCGAGAGGGGCTTTTGTCAATGAGTTATATGTCGGTTGTAGTTCTAGTACTAAACATTGAGGCAGACGGTTTGGTGATGTCTCATCATTTGATTGGCCTAATTGTGCTTTCAGGGCTTCCAATATATGTGGCAGTGCTAGCGTTCTTCTCTCCTGATACCTAAGATAGGCTTTCAAGGCATTTGAGAGACGTAAGCCCCATTCTTAACCCGTTTTCCATTTTTCTCCAATAGAGCTTGCAGCCTCTTTCACTTGAGTTCGATCGACTACTGAATGCACTAGTTCAAGTAATGTTAGCAAATTGCTAGTAGACAGTCCCTCATCCACTGTTTGTAGAGATGACTTAGTGTATCATTGAAGAACTTTCGTTGTTTGGCTTCAAACTACTCTCGAAGTCGTTTATTGGTTGGAGGTGCGATGACTTTTTTATCAGCACCCCATAGCCACTTGTGCTAGCAGCTCTTGGTTCTCTTGCTATAGTTGTTCCGCTTGTTGGACAGGGATTGCATAGGTTATTCATATTCTTCTTGCTTTTTTTCTATCTTTCCTTGCCAAGCTTGGAATCGCTCGTCAACATTTGCAGAATGAGTTGCAGGAGGCGTGTTAACCATCATGTTTTTTAGGCATTTGTGGTTGATTCCCATAGAGACAACGCCAATGTTGGTGCACGACCAGTAAAAAAAGGTGTTTGGCTAGTCTCCATGTAACATAGACGACGATTGCACCTACACAAAGGAATGTCTAAATGGGTTTTCAGGTACACCTTTCCAAAGCTTAGGTCAGAGATGGAAGACTTAAGCAATAGTTTTTGTGGAAAAATTGGTAGCATACCTTTCTTGTAGTCAAGAATGACTATTTATCTTTGTCCAATTGTAATATCTTCTCAGATGACTTAATTGAGCCTTTGATTGTGCATTATCATCTTTAATGTCAATGATAGCCAGCCCATAATGGTTGTTGTGTCTTGATGAACCTTAAAGGTTGGCGTTTTAACCTTATAATGATTGCATCCATCAATGCATTAATGCACTTATTGCCTATTGCAATTAATGCTTGTTGGGCAGGAATGCATAGTGCCCGGTTGGATTGTGTTTGTTTGGTTCCTTAAGAGTACCCTGGGGTGGACGAAGAAGCCATATGGCTCTTGTTCTAATATGTCTCGCACTAGACAGTGTTTGAGGATCATGTTAGATGGTGATGAGCATCCCACAATGAAGGCATATGATGAAAGCAAAGGTAGGGCTTCTATACCAAACGCTTTTAGGGATTTTCTTTTTTTTTTTCAACAAAGTTGACCTCTTCAAGGAAAAAAAAAAAACTATTGCTTTTTTGGATCCAAATCACCATTTCCAACGTGATATTTGGATTTCCACCATGTATTTTTTTTATTTATTTTTAACAGTCAAGGGCATTTTATGGATTATTGAAAGATAATATCTTTCAACTTAATTTCCTACATTAATTAAGTCTTAGGCTCAAATGTGAAACTTAAGTGGTTTTTAGGCCATCAAACCCATCTGCCCTAAAGTATAATTTCCCATTTTCAAAATATATAGTTGTTAAACATCTATCCCAAACTATTGTAACCCTTTGAAGTGCTTGGTATGTTAACCTTGTTTCCTTTTCCTTATTCAACATGGCTAATTGATTGTTGCATTGAATCATTATCATTCACCAAATCCATTCAACTATGGACTTACCTTTCAAATCCTCTGACAAAAATGGTAATTCCAAAACAACTCAAGTCTAATGTTCTCAACTCTTTCAAATGATCTAATTAATAGGTGTTTGAATATACCTCTTATATTTTTTTAGAGCAATTTTTAGGCACATAACATAAATTTCTAATTTTTTTTAGAAAAGGTTTTATATTTTATATTTTATATTACAACTTCCCCTTTTTTTCCATCTAAAAAACAAAACATAAAACCTTAATAACCAAGTTTTGTCACAAACCCTTAACAAATAATCTATTTTCCAAAAATTACTTTAACATCTTTAAACATATTGATTTAGTATACTTTACTTTTAATATTTTTTGAAAAATATTTTTATTTTATATGATTATTAATTAATTAAGATTGATTGGGTATGGTAGAATATATATTCCAAAATATATCGTATTAAGAACAAAAGCATAAGATATTATATCCATATCTTAACATATTATATACTTTTATTTTGTGCAATTAGCAATTGGGTGGAAGGCGGGGAGCCAACTTAATGGAAATGTTGCGTCCCACATGTGTCCCTTCCCTTACCAAGTTTCAACGAATGATGAAAATATCAGTAATCACGGATATATCAGTACTTCAATTTTACAGATATATTGGAGATATATCGACGAATATTTTGGAAAAAAATATCAATAAGCCTAAAATTGATCAAAATTTATAAAAATATAAGAAAAACTTCATAAAAATGTAATTAGAAGTATAATGATATTTTTAAGTTATTTTATTAAATAATTTGATATATATATATAATATGATTTATCGTATTTGATAATAATATCGTATGCATCGATAAAAATATGAATTTTATTAGTATATATTTATTATTAAATTACATATAATATTATGAAATTTGATTATAATATGTCTAACTTTAAAATATATATTAATATTAAAATTATGATACATTTAATTCAATTATATTAAAAAAATATAAAATAAATTATGATATATGTACAATTTTTTAATATTTAATTAATTATTAATGATATTAAAAACACTATAAAGAAAATTATATAATTTTTATATTTTTGATAATCAATTAAAATAAAATTTTGCATTTAATTATAAAATAATTATAATTAATTTTTTCTTTAAAATATTTTTTTAATATTTTTTTTATATAATGAGTTTAACTATATATATATATATATATATATATATATATATATATATATATATATATATATATATGTTTATTGCATAGTATTTAACAAAGGCAAATTAGCGTGGATGGTAAGTGGGTGGAATTTCTTCTTGTCTCATCTGCTCCAAGATTTCCGCGCCCTTCTTCGCTTAGCGCTTAAGTCTTTTCTTCTCCTCTTCCTCAAACCCATCACATTTCGCCGCGTGGACCTAAGTCTCAAGGTCCTTTTGTTCGTACGATTATGTTCCCCCAATTTCTCATCTACACTGAAACTCCATACTCGCCATCTACTCAACCACTTCTCTGCTCTAGAGTCTGGATGCTTTATCTGTGCGAGTGTCGATGGCTCTTCACCCCAGCGAGTATGGAATTACAAGGGCAATATCGTCATTAAAGACACAACAGGCAAACCAATGGCATTGTCTTCCTTTTGGTCTATTTTATTTATGCTGTAAGTATTCGTGCTTGACTTCTCCCGCGTCTCTTATAAAAACTAAAGAAAACCACTCCAAGAGAGCACACTTCAAGAATCTTCTTCTTTTTTTTTTCTTTCCTCTTTCTCTTTACAGATAACCTGAGAAAGCTCAGCTCATCCCTCAATTCCCAGATGGGTTTTATGAATGTTCTCAAGTTCTCAGCTGCATGCTTTGATATTCTTGCCTGGTATGTTGTCCACGCATTTTCTCGCCATTGGAAATTTTTGGAAAATGAAGTGGAATTCTCTGTTTGAGGACAAACATGGGATTTTCTTTGATTTCTCCCGGTTGGTTTTATCTATTTTCTTTGAATTACCCACATTCTTGTCATTGATTGTTAGTCATTTGTTTGGATTTCTACTTGCAGGCCTCTATTTGCACTGGGTTATCCTCTGTAAGTCTTGGTCTTACACCTCAAGATATGATGATTCATTTACTCTTTTCTTGTTCTACGAATAGTTCAGTTACATTTGTTGTGTTGGGAAACTGAAAAGGGAAAGGATTATTCTTTATTATCGTAATAATCATCAACATCATCTCGGTTCTTCACAGATGTGCTTCAATTCGGGCAATTGAGACTAACTCAATCTCAGACTTTCGGAAGTTGGTGGCGTATTGGGTTCTATTTTCCTTGATTTCACTCTTTGATCATGCTTTTTCCAAGCTCCTTGAATGGTAATTTTGCTCAACTGCATTCCACTATATGTGACTCTGTTTGTTTCATTTCTTTGCCCTTAAGGAATTTGGAGTTGCTTTTTTCAGTTTTCTTTCCTATGAAAATAATCGAGATGTTTAACGTTCCAGGCCTCCATGTATTTTATATCCTTCATTTCTCTGCTTTGACTAATGCCCACAATCTGATCAGCAGAAAGGTTATAACATTTGAAAAAGAAGTGGTTTATTTTTGTTTTTTTAAAGTACAATAATTTTCATTTGGATAAATGGTCTGAAGGGTGTTTGTGTTTGGCTGAGTTCATGGAATTTTCAAGCTAATTTGGGATTTATTCTCAATTTCAAGATCATTGTGGATATGTCAGAAATTAATGAAATATAAACGTGGAATGTGATTTTCTTGTTTAAGGAAAATTTTTCTTTGAAAATGCGGGTGCACCCGACCTACCTTATTGTGCTACTTGGAACACAAAACATAAGTCCAGGTAATTTATTAACTAAATTGTACACTTTTTGATAGTTCAAGGAGGTGGTTTTCTTCTTTTAGGGTGTCAGCTTTGGAAATAAGATGGATCTACAAGTTTTTATGTCTCATCTTTATAGGGAACTTGAAAGCATGGATGCACTTATTTCCATGGAATTTGCCTGCCTTGAAATCAAATTAAGCTGTATGCATCATTTGGATGCTGAGAAACAAATGGAAATAGAAAATTCGGAATCTGACAAGTTTTTGTAGGGCAACTGGATCTAATCTCTCACTTGAAGCTTAATTGGGGCAAATGCTGATCATCTTTGGACCCATTGAAAGCTCTAATCTGTGCACAATTCTAATGTTTTTGTTTTCTTCATTTCTTTTTCAACTCTTCATAATAGATATTGAAAGTTAAAACCGAGCTTATGTAGTCCATCCAAGTGGATGCATATAAATTTAACAGAAACTGAAATTCGAAGAAATTTATTTTCCCTTTTGTAAATGGTGTTTAAAAAGTCTGTGTAGTTTTGTTTTTTCCCTGGAAGATCAGATGATTTTGTGATCATTTTTCTATTTGCCTTGTCATCATGAGATTTAAGTATTTTTTTTAAATATTTTATTTTCTTATATAATGCATGTCAGGGTACCATTCTGGCCTTACATAAAGCTGATGGTCATCTGCTGGATGGTGATACCGCATTTTGATGGTTCATATTCTGTCTATCAACACCTAGTTCATCCATGCTTGTCCATGGATCCACAAGTTGTCATGAATTGGCTCTTCAATGAATCAAAAAAGAAGTTTCATAGCAGAGAAACCTTTCTTGTTTCAGCGGACCAATATATTAAGGAGAATGGACCTGAAGCTTTGGAGAAACTACTTGCTAGGAAGGTATGCCATTATAAGTAGGATTATCAACAAGTCAAACAGAGTTTTATTTGAAATGTTCAGGTAAAAAATGACTATAGCAGGTCATCTAAAATCATTTGGTCTAAATTCATGTATATATCTATATATAATCGTGTTCTCATTTTTTCACATATGCATGTGCATTTAGATTTACATAATTATATATGCATAATCAGATTCAACTGTGATAGCCCAGAATTTAATTCAGTAATCGACTCTTCTGGGAACATGTTGGTTATGGTTTCTCTCTCACTGTCCTCTTCTTTACACATGACTTTTCAGTTGAGGAGCACAAAGCCTAATGTTGAAGTGAAAGAGATCAAAGCACCTGCAGCACCGGAGAAAAAAGGGGAACAGGTAAATTACTGATGCATTTGATTCAATGGCCACGGTTTTAAAAGAAAAACCACTTTATGTATGTTTCTGTGAGAAAGAGAACAAGTTTATGGATTAAATGATATTTTTTATGGTGAAATAATCAATAATTTTCAAAATAATAATTCATTCGTGCATGTTTTTGCAATTCATGAATTCCTTTTATGATTGATTCTTCTCACCTTTTTTCTCACCTCAGTGGAAGTGTGAAGAGCCTAATGTCGCTCAAAAGGAGATCCAAGTAGTCAAAGTAACAGAGATAAAAAATGGGGGGATGGAGCAAAGAGGGTAAGTTTTGCTTTTTATTTATAAAGTAGGCTGTCTTCACACAAGGATTATTATTATTATTATTGTTATTATTTTAAGACATGAATGTTGAATGATTTTGGAATTGTCCTTGAATCATGTGAAGTGTGAATGGCCTAATGCTGCTAAGGAGGAGGTCAAAGTGACAGAAGTAACACAGAGAACATTTGGTGGTACAGCACAGTGGGTAAGGTTTCATGTCATATTTAAATGGCTCCTCATATTTCACTAGGATTAATTTTGCCCCTACAAACTATTTGGCTACAAGTTAAGACAGAGTTCCAGATGCTGATAAAGCTGAGACATAAGTAATGAACGAATTTAGACACATGCACAACTCTTGTGTGAAACACAATGAGAGTGGAAAATAGCTAAGTTGAAAAATGGCCAAATACTATTTTGTAGTTCCCCCTACCGCTTAAGTAATTTTTGTCATCCTTTGTGAATGGAAAATGCAGTCCCTTCAGTAATTCCATTATATTCATGACTTGGTGAAGCATATAACCATTAGTGTCTTACCCTAAGTCGACCTTTAATGATGATCCATTGAGATGGGTCTGACTTTTTTCAACCCTCTTATTCCCTTGATCATAGAGGTGAAACTTAGGGGGCTTAACCCACTTTTCAATCTTATTGGATATATGGCACGTGGTATCCTCTTCATCTTGAAAGAGTAAAGTGGTCATACTCTTTCCTCTGAGTCCATTGTGGCCATGCACTTCTGGCTCATTGGGCTGAGTGAAAGGATTCCCTTCTGCTTCAAATCATAGAGAGATATGCCATGGTCAGCCTCTTTAATTCAAGGGATTGAAGTACTCAAATCCATTTCTCTGTATCCATCTTAGTTCTGCATTCATGTCTCATGGATAACAAAGAAGATCCAGCCTCCATCCATGAGATCAGCATCTGCAGGTTTATGACACCACCCTTCCTTGGCATAGGAAAGGGATCATTAAGCCGTGTGTCAGATGACAGAAGTCATCATTCAGGTTATCTTGAGAACTAAGGAAGTTGGAATTCTAATTATTGCATATGGTTCTTGATGTTTAGCCAATATACTATAGGATTTTAAGCATCATGCTCACGTGCATTGTGGTTGCTTATCAGCTATATGGTTTACCAAAATGAGGGACTGATTATGGTCATAAGTACCTTTTTCCCATTAATTTCTTGCATTTGCTCTGCTGAGATTATGTTTTTGACAGTCCAAATCAGGGCAAACCAACAAACAGCTTTCTGTTAACTTTTACAAACTGCCATATTTTCAGGTTAAACAAACAGAGATAAATCTTGGTGAAACTACAAGTAATACAACCTGTGCTGTGGAGATAAAAGAAAGGGCAGCAACACTGGTGGCTGCAGAAATTGAGGCATGTAGAGACGATAGAACCCCCAAGATACCTCTTCATGAGAAAGTCCAGAAAGAGTGGGCTTGTGCTGTGTGCCAGTTCACAACCCAAACTGAAGCGACCTTCAATTCCCACCTTCAAGGGAAGAGACATCAGGCCATTTCTGAGCAGCTGAGAGCCAAAAACCAGGCAACCAAAACCAATTGTTCCCCATCTGCTTCAATGGCCAAGAAATCTGATCAGTCCACCAAAGAGGAGCAACCGAAGTGTACTTCCAACAATCTGAATTCCAAAAACAATGGAATCTCAGCTGCTTCAACAGTGAAGAAACTTGATGAGACCAAAGATGATGAGCGACAAAAGTCTGCATCTAGCAATGGACCGAACCAGAAGAATAACAAAAAGCAAGAGGTACAGACCAATGAGCAAGGCCATCAGAAGAACTTAAGGCAAACTGGTGATGGAATGAAAGAGTTGAGATCATGGTGCAATATCTGTAATGTAAGCTGCACAAGGGAGCTTGAAATGGCCTCTCATCTCAATGGAAGGAGGCACTTTGATAGGATAAAGCAGCTGTCTGAATTATGGTGCAGTAACTGCAATGTAAGGTGCAGCAGTGAGGTTGATATGGCCTCTCACCGAAATGGGAGGAGGCACTTGGAGCAGCTGAAGGAACGGTTAGGATTATGGTGCAGTATCTGTAGTGTGAGTTGCAACAGCAAGGTGGACATGGATTCTCACCTAAATGGGAAGAGTCACTTGGATCAGATCAAGGACCAGTTAAGATTATGGTGTGGGGCATGTAATGTAACCTGCAAGAGTGAGCGCAACATGGCCTTTCATCTGAATGGGAGGAAGCACTTAGAGAAGAAGGGGGATACCTGATTTGCATGTTTCTTCAGATTATTGATACTTACAAATGGTTTTAGTTAGAAGCATACAGGCCAGTGGGTGGTGGTCACAGATGCCTCTATTTTGTTGTATGAAGTAAAAACAGTATTTCCATGTCCATGCCTCTATTTTTTTTCTGAATAAAGATGAATTTGATAATTTCAATTATTGTGTTTGGATGTATTTTGGAATGTAAGATTGAAATGATTATTTGTTTTGATTTTAGTGTTTGATAATAATGAAAGTATGAATTAAAAAATAGATTGATAATAATACTCTTACATTTAATTTAAAATGATTTTTTATTTTTATTTTAGAAGAATATGGGTTGAAAGGTTTTTTTTTTTAAAAAAAATAATAAGCTTAAGAAAAATAATTTTTACTCAATAAATAAAATTAATCATACAAAGTCATAAAAACCTAACCAAAATATAAGGGTAAAATAGTAATTTTAAAATATTCATTTAAGTTATCCAAATGCATTCCTACTCTTCATTCTCTTATACCAAATACGGTATTTTAAGTGTTTGTCAAATTTATTTCTTTTTTGGCAATATATCAATATTTTACTATTATTTTTATCAATTAGTTGCCGATATTTATCGCCACGTCACCAATTCTTTGAGTTTGACTTTCAAAATTTTGAAATGATCTTTGAAGTCCAGTTCAGCCCAAATCACTACACCCATGAACTCATGTACAAAAGGAACGGCTGGGCCACCACACTAATATGGCCCATACATGGGACCTCGTAAAAGAATACCCAATCTTCAAAAATAGGGACCATATTAAATTATTAATGTAGCTATAGGAAGCATTTGAGGACAAGGGTTATGATTTTTCCCTTTTCTTTTCTCCTTAATTTTCACATCACCCAACAACACCACTCTTAATTCACACAAATTTGAAGGTTTGGAATGAGACTTATTCGTAATTATATTGTAATTATGTTATAATAACCGTGTCGTATTTGGATTTATTTATTCAGTCCATCTAAATCTTTTGTTTATTTGTGTCAAAATAATATATTTATAATCGAATCCATTTATGACATGTTCATCTTTTATAAATTTATTAATTTTATATATTTAAAAATTATAAAAATTAAATATATTTTTTCAATTATGAAATCATATTACTAAAATATTAAATAACTAATTAACTTGAAATATTTTATATTTCATTAATTATTTTATAATTACAACATTAAGTGAAATAATAAATAGGTATAAAATATATATTTTATTTTAGTTAAAAATTATAAATTGTTATTGAGACATATAACTATTAAAATTCTACCCATTTGACTATCAAACAAACAACTTAAGTTTTTAGTCATAATTTAAGCTTATGATAAACTCTATTTACAAAAATTAGAAACCAAAATCAAATTCTTCCTAGACTCAAAAACATAAAGACAATCTTTTAACTTTAGAAGACAACTATCATCTAAGATAAGGGTACATCTCATTGCCTGTACAACAATTCTTGCTTCAAAAGCTAATGTTAGGTACGCATCCCCATCATTCAATCTTTCCCTTAGCTAAAACCCCTATAAAGAATTATAAACATGATCAATGACTCCAAAATTTATCCACCAAGAGTTAGTGGAATCTAACACTAAACATGATTCAACTAAAAGAGAATGATGCATACCTGACTGTCTCTTCAAGAACTAAGGGCATTCTTTCTTCTAATGGCCTTTTTTACCACAAAGGAAACACTTGTCATGACCCTTACTCTTGCCCTTGAACTTTCCCTTCTGGTTGGTGAATTCTATAATGTTCTTCTTATTTTGGTTAGAAGAACCTAAAGAACACTTAACTGCCACATAAATACCTCTTTGGTCCTTGAGAATTCCCTCAGTCGTTTTGTGTTCTCTCATCAGTTCAGTTATAATTTAAGAAAAAAAAAGTTTTTTTTTTTTATGTGACTGAACTTGGAATGAATGTCCAAGTTGCATACATACTCAGGCTGAGATAAAGTCATAAAGTAGTTTAAGAAAAAGATTTTTTATTTTTTATTTTTATTTTTTATGTGATTGAACTTGGAATGAATTTCTAAGCTACTTACGTATCTAGGATGGGATCAAGTCCTAACATAGTCACAATGCAGTTCAAGAATTTGTTTTTTCTTTTTTTGTGCTCTAACTTTTGCCAAGACTAAAGATCTTAATTTTGTGAGCATGTCCTAACTTTTGCCTAGGTCGCCTTTCCAAGTTTTCAATTTAGCAAACAAGGTTTTTTTTTTTTTTTTTTTTTCTTTTTAGTTCTCTAACTTTTGCCAAGACTAAAGATTTTAATCTTGTAAGCATGTCATAACTTTTACTTAAGTCGAATTTTTAGGTTTTCAATGTGGTGGATTTTATTTTATTTTTTTTGTTTTTTGTGTCGTAGGTAATTTAAGCTCATATGGGTTGGAAGCGATGTGTAGTTTGTTGGGATTGAGCCCTTAAAAGCAAGACATGATGTAATAAAGTTAAACTTAATTATCCCCTTACTATCCTTTTTGTGTATCAACATTGATTTAAACATTCAATTCATATCTCTTACATTGTACATGATTTAGGGGCATTAGGAGTTGCATAGAAGATACAAGCTATGGGTTCCTTGTAAGTAGATGAGTTATCCATAGTCATTTCATGGATTTGGGCAATCTAGTAGAGACTACAGTGCACCACCTCCTAATCGAAGGGATGACTTGTCTTGGCAGTTGGGATGGGTTTCCTATGGTGAGCGTACTAGTGTATATGATGCACATTGGACAGGACCTATGGTGAATCATGACTCAAGGCTATCAATTGTCATGATTCACCAAGTTACTATACTGCATGGACTCTCAACCTTGAGAGGACATTGAACCTGTGTCAAAATCAATAAAAAGTTTTGACCTATGGGCGAGACCCTAAAGTAGTCATATATCCCTATGGATTAGGTCATTGTTGATGGAGGCTGGTTATAATAGGCATTCTCAATAGAGACACCATGATATGTCATGGGATTGAGATGGTGTGTCCCTTTGAGTGATCCAAAGAACATGTGATCATGAAATTTGTGGCCACAGTAATTCCTTTAGTGGAATTTGACATATGCTCCTTGGAGTTAGAGTATGTCAATTGATCACATAATAAGTGAGATTTATAACTCAAGGATTTGAGAGATAATATTGATAGGTGATAACACTATCTTGTTAGATTATAGACACTAGTTTCATGGGGAATCTACATATAGTGGATAGTAGGTCATGAATGTGAGCTTTGTCTCGTTGTTATTTACATAAGGTACTGGAGTACAGTTGATTCTCTTTAGTAGAATGTTGAATCAACTTCAAAATTGGATTATGAGGTAGTCAGTACTCTTATGGGTCTCAATGGTCCCCACTCTGAGCTTATATACCATGATGACACAATTTATGAGGGTTGGATTGGCTTTAGGTTCATTCTTATGCATAAGGGCATTTTGGTAATTACACAAGGTTGCATAGGGGATAATAAATAAGGTCTCTAGATTGGACTAATTGATTAATTAGATGGTCTTATGTGGTTAATTAATCAATTAAGACATGTTAGGGCTAGATTAAGTGACCCAAGCCTTGATGGGTTCAAGTCACTTAAGCCTAGTGGGTAACCGTATAAATGCCCCCTTATGGGTTAGGGTTTTCTAATGACTTTTAGTTAGTCATCTTCCACTTTTAGAAAAATAGAGAGAGCCAAAGCTTCCTCCTTTCCACTGCCCACACTTTGGTATGCCAAGATCGTGGATCGAGTCATCGAACGAAAGATCTTGGGTGTATGAGACCTTTGAACTCCTTAGGCTTCTTCTTCGTTGGATAGATTTTGATCTGGGAACATCTAAATCACATGTATGTGTTATAAAATTTGGTTAATTCAACCTAAGGTAATCATCCTACAGAAGGGGTGAATAGGGTGATGATTTTTTTTTTGCAAATTTAAATTATGTGAATGCAAGAGACAATTATATGCAAAATATATAGCAAAACCATATAAAAACAATTGCATATAAAGTAAAAGGGTAAGGAAGAGAGAATATAAACACAAGATTTTTATAGCGGTTCAGTGCAACCCGACCTTCATCCATTCTCCTTTAGCTTCAATCCCAAACTTGAGGTTCTACTAATTCAAGGCTTCCAACCCAAGCCTTCAAGCAATACAATTGGATTATGGTTCCAATCAAACCTCTTGAAATTTTAGTTCTAAGCATCTTTTACAATCTTCAAGAGATACCTTACTCTTGAACAACCCCTTAAGTGATACCTCACACTTGAGAATCCCTAAGTGATACCTCACACTTAGATTTTTCATCTCAAAGATTTATAAATGAAGATAGGAAATTGTTAGCCCAAGGGCTCTCCTAATCAGGTTTTGATGATAACAAACCATGGTTAAATGACTAATTGGTTTAATGGTTAAGAATCTCAGGCATAAACTCGAAAATTCATCAAATGACCAAATGGATACAAGATCGAGACGTCTGGAAGACTTGTGATCATAGGAAACTAATGTAAGATGAATGCATGAGTGCACTTAGGATTTTCATACTGTTTCATGCAATTTAGAAAACTCGGTTTATTCTTTAAAACTTCGATTTCATTAAAACCCGAGTTTTAACAAATGTACCTTAGGCAAAATGTTTTAAAATTGGCATAATAATTCACCTAAAAACCTTGCCTAAGTGTTAGAAAAGAAAGGAATTGAAAAAGATAGGTTTTCGAGGCCAAAAGGCTCAACCGGTCGAGGCTATGGCCAACCGACTTAACCGGTTGGGTAACCGGTCGACCAGTTGCCCTTGTCCGGTTGAGGTCTGGTTGAGGAATGCACAAAGTTTTCTCTCTCTCCCAGTAGCCTTCTCTTCCCAGTCGAGGCAACGGTAACCTATCAAGCATTAAATTCTCCAACGGCTAGTGAACCGGTCAATCCCTAGCTCGACCGGTCGAGGTTACCTTTTGTTGTTTTTAGCTCCCGAGTTTAGAAACCTATAAATTGAGAGCTCCATTTATTGACGAGAGAACACTTGCAATCAATTGTCTACCTATCTGTTCTTGATCAAAAAGCTCTCATTTCTTTCTTAGTGCATTAAATCATCACTTGCATATCCTTTAGTGCACTCTTGTGTGTCATCCTAGCTTTGTCTTGTATTTGAGTTATCCTTAAGTTAGGTTGAGGGATTCATTCTTGTAAAAACCAAGTGTTAAAGCCTTCAAGAGGTTTAAATCTTGAAGAGATTGTGTAAGAGCCCATTGGAGCTGGAATCCAAGTGTAAGAAGATTGGAAGCTTGGTTGAAGCTTCAAGTTAGTGGAACCCTCACTCGGTTAGGAGATTGAGGAGAGTCGACGTAGGCAAGGAAGTGTCGAACCACTATAAAACCCTCCCCCCCTCCCCTCCTCCTCTTTTAGGTGTTTTTCTTAATTAGACATAACCTTTATTTTCTCATAAATAATCTCACAAAATCTTAGTATAAAACTTTAGCCTCAAATGATACAAGATAAACTATGATTGAATGATGCACTAATGATATGTAAGTTTTAAAACATTGTGTACTAAAAAACACTCCCCTAAGGCTTAAATATATTCAAGAAAGGTTTAAGAAGGTTAAACTCTTGAAACAATAAAGATTGAAACATTTTTATAGAAGAGAAAAGCCAAACTACCTGTTGGGGGTTCATCCGGTCAAGCTCTGGTTAGACCAGTTCACTAGCCGTTAGCATTTAATGTATGATAGGTGACCATTGGACCTTGACTGCCCCTTGACTGGTACTCGACCAGATGAAGTTCAACCTTGATTGATCGAATAAGCATTCTGGAAAAGAGATAAGGTTTTTGCACCCTTCAACCGAGTAAGTTGAATAGGTCGGCTAATTCCTCATTCGATTCAACCAATTGAGTCATTTTTTGCTCAACAACCATCATTTTCAACTTAAAACCTTTTAAACAAGTTTGGAAAGCATTTGACATAAGGTTTTAGTTGAAAACATGAAATCATCCAATTTTTAAAATATTTAAAACAAAATAACTCTTGAATGATTTTAGTGTATAAGTAAAGAATGTAATGCATGAAAAACCCAATGCACCAACAACCTTACAAAGAGATCCTATGAGGCTTAGGTCTTGAAAAACACTTATCTTTAAGGTCTTCTTCTTCTTATTGATTTTATCTTTGTGATTTCCACTTTGGAAATCATCTTGCCTAGTCACACTTAAAATATAATCATTAGTTCTAAACCTTGTTTTGTTATCATCAAAACTAAGATTAACCAAACCTTGGTTTCATAGTATGAATACTGTATCTCTAAATCTATAGTTAATAGTGGTTTTTATAGTCATATGTTTCCGTTGCGATAAATTTAGAGATGCCTAGGGATAGATGAATGCACCTTATGAGATCTAGGGCATAGGAATGGAGTAATCCAGGGTTCCTAACATAGTTTAGGCTTGTGCTTCATGGAGCGATAACAATTCTTCAAGCATAGTTATGCTTTAGAAATTTGTTATTGATTGGTCCAATTTTTAGACCATCTTCAGCAACAATCTTGTGGGCACCATTGATATAAACTTGTTATACAAAATATGATCTATCACATTTTTAGCAAGAACTTTCCACTAGTTTTGTGCATGGTAATGATCATGCATGCAAACTTAACTAAGTTATACACTAGATGCCAAACTACTACAATTCTTATACACCTTCCCATTTTGTGTAACTGAACAATTCAACATCATAACACCAAAGTTCTTGCTTAGATTTCCTACAGTGCTAAAATTTTGAAATGATTAATTTGTTTATTTTTCTTTCAATACCAAGACCCACATACATCATGTCATGCACTAAGACCCACTCTAAGGGCATGACAATCATTTCACATCTCAAGGTCGAAAGCTCAAAGTGTAAATTGACCTTAACATTTATTTTGTAATGGGAAAATTATCAATTACCAAATTCATATTCAAAGTAGTAGAATAAAATTCTATAAGTTTCAAATCTCAACTTTAAAGCTAACACATCAACTAAAGTGTTATTGTCCAAACAACTTCAAACTTAACAATTCAAGCAATCATTAAATTCTAACTTTCAAAAAATATTTTTAAAAAATAAAGTTTTAACCAAAAGTCTTAATATTGCCAAAATCTCATCCAACCATCACTCCTAGCCCGAATTAAGGTGCCTAAAAAATTGTTAATGAAAGGAAATGAGATCAACGCTCAATAAGAAATATTAATAAAGTTTCATAGATCAAACATTTTTAATTATAATTCCAAATAGGAGATATAATATATAATCATTTTCATAAAAACTTTTGAGTTTAAATATAATAATACATTCAAAACTTTTCAGGTAAACATTTTCATATCTATGTCAAAACAATTTCATATCAAATTCAAATCAAATATATACAAAATATTTTTACTTTGGTTATCAAATATCACATGGTGTCAAGTTAGGTGGACTTTACAAATTGGTGTCTAGCCTCAAATTTTTTCCTTTCAAGGTGGACGAAACCAAACACTATTAGTATTATTAACATCTAACCAAATTCCTAAAGGGTGGGATCTAAAACAATTACATTCCCCGCCAAGAAATATAAGGTCAACAATTATAACTCATTGACTAGGGACAAAAATAAACTAGAGTCAAATACCTTATTTCATTAATTCAAACTTACAAAACAAAAACATCATATCTCCATAATTTTCATTTTTTATAAACAAAAGAAATGTTCTAACATATTTTTTTCATGAAAAATATATATTTGATCCATGCATAAAAATAAATATGTTCTTTTGGCCAAAACATGTATTAATTTTTCTTACCTCAAAGAAACACTCAAAGACCTTGAAGCAATTAATCCTGAAGAATTTCACCCCAAAAAACATATTTCACACCTTACAAAAAAAAGCAAAAAAAAAAAAAAAAATTACTATTGATTATTTATCTAATAATAGTTTCGTATCTTATATCACCTATATTATTTTTAACTTCCTAATAAATAACAATTTAATAAGCGATTTTCCAAATTTTTAAAAGTTATGTTCTTTCCAAAATTTATTCATAATATTCTATTATTATTATTATTAATTAAATCTCTCAAAAATATGTTTTTTCTATTTATTGCATTAAACTATTGTTATTATTATTCAATTTCAATTTGATTAATTGGTTTTTTCTTTTAAATTTCTAATTTATATAAGATTCTTGTTTTGAAAATCTTCCATATTTACTTATTTGTTTAAAGTAAATTTCTCCAAAACTTGTTCCTTTTAGTTAAACAAGTATCTTTTTTCCACCCTAAGATCAATCCTATTGTAAGCACCCTTTTTTTTCTACCACATCTTGTTGCAAGCAACCTTGTAAGTTTTTTTAATTTAATTTTTTTTTTCCACTATGGAGGCACGTACAACCATAAAACCTCCTCTTTTTTTATTTTATTTTTACAACTCTCAAATCTCTCAACCTCCATACTATTAGGTTTTATTTATTTATTTATTATTATTATTCCATATCCAAAACTATAATTAATTTTCTTTTATATTTTTTTATTTTAGATCTATTAATTTGAATATTCGAAATTTTCTAATCTTTACTAATAACTCTAAAGCGTTCAAAACTAATTAATGAATATAAAATATTAATCTAAGGATTAAAATCTTATATAAAAAATTGATCTTCAAATTCTAAACCCCTAAATTTTCAACCTTACGTTGTCCTATGTTGTCCAATCTCTTAGATCTCCATGTAAAAGGGTTTTTTGAATAGAGTAGATAAGAAAATTTTAATTTATACCTAAAATTTTTAAAATGGAGAAAAATCTTTCTAGCCTTATCAATTTAATTTAATTTAATTTAATTAATTTTTTTAAATTATGTTTTTACCCTTGAATTGGGTCTGGGAATCACACATCATACTAAAAAGTTATCAATAACCATCCTTTGAGGCACATTAACATAAATTTGCGACTTTAGTTGTGTTCTAGGTGCAATTCTATTATGTTTAATTGAAAAATAACACCCATAGCACAACCAAGCTTAATTGACAGCATTTGGGCAAATAAATGGTAAATTTCTAAAAGTTCACCAAAAAAAAAAAAAAAAAACAAAACAAAACAAAAAAATCATAAAGGGCATATTTTTCAAGTCAACCTAGTTTTGGGATAGTCGCTTTCAAGCCTAATGATGTTAAGATGTCTTGTTGCAATCCAATCTAAGAATGCAACAATAGCTCTTTAATTCATAATTTTAAATTCACAAAAGATATCACCAAAAATTACTATAGGTTACCAAAACATCAACAACATATAGAAAGCTTAGAAATGCTTGGAACCTATCGAATTTTCACTTTTTAGGAATAAAAAAAAAAAAAATCAACTTTAAGGATTTTAGGGTAACACTTGCTTGAACCATCTTTCAATCCTTTTGTTGGTGGTGGGCCTTTTACCTATAAGAACAGGAATGAGAGGTGAAAAGGAGGGAGCCTTATGAAAACGGATCCCTAGGGCTTAAGAAGGGGTTTTCAATTTTAGGGTTTGCTTGTTCACCAAGGATGTGAATGGGAAGATGAGGTGAAGTTAAGAGATTGGTGAAGCAAAGTGAGGGCATGGTAGGGCTTGAATAAGGGAAAGTCTACACTATTAATGAAGATGATAATCTTAGAAAGCAAAGCTAAGGTAAACTAGGGCTTTAATAACAATTTTCGATCTACACTAGTGAAGACGATATCTTCGAAAACCAAAGCTAAGGCAAGCTAGGGCTTTAATAACGAATTTCAATCTACAATGGTGAAGATGATAATCTTCGAAAACCAAATCTATAATGGTGAAGATGATTAAAACTAAATCTATATTGGTAAAGACGATTGGAAAGCAAATCTACACAGGTGAAGTCAACAAAACCTAAGGTAGGTAAAAAAAAAAAAAAAAAAGGCTAATACATTCTTAGATCCAAATCACCATTTCCAACATGGTATTTGGATTTCCACCTTGTATTTTTTGTTTTTAATTTTTTCAATAATCAAGGACATTTAGGGATTATTAAGTGACAATATTCTTCAACTCAATTTCCCACATTAGTTAGGTGTTAGGCTCAAATGTGAAACTTATATAAATGTTAGGCCAATCATCAAACTCATTTGCCTTGAAGCATAATTTCCCCTTTTCAAAATAGTTGTTAAACATCTATCCCCAACACTTGTAACCCTTTGAAGTGCTTGTATGTTAACCTTGTTTCCTTTTTTCTCATGCACATGGCTTATTGATTGTTGCATAGAATCATTATCATTCACCAAATCCATGCAACTACTAACTACCTTCAAATCCTTCGAACATAAATGGTAATTCCAAAACAACTCAAGTATAATCTTTCCAAGCCCTTTCAAATGATTTAATTAATTGATGTTTGAATATACTTCATATATTTTTTAGAGCAATTTTTAGGCAAATAACATAAATCTCTATTTTTTTTTTTATAAAAGGATTTATATTTTATATTACAATTTCCTCTCTTTTTTTCATCTAAAAACAAAACATAAAACCTTAATAAACGAGTTTTGTCACAACCCCTTAACAGGTAATCTATTTTTAAAAATTACTTTAACATTTTTAGATATATTGATTCAGTCTAATTTAATTTTAATATTATTTATAAAATATTTTTATTTTATATGATTATAAATTAATTACTATTGATTGCATATTATAGAATATATATTCTAAAATATATCCTATTGACAATAATATCATAAGTATTATATCCATATCCTAACATATTATATACTTTTATTTTGTGCAATTAGCAACAGGGTGAAAGACGGCTTAGGCGGGAGACGGCTTTACGGAAATGTCGTCTGCCATGCGTGTCCCTTCCCTTAAGCGAGTCTGAACAGCTCCAACATTTCCGACACGCCCTTCTTCGCTTAGCTCTTAAGTATTTTGAATTTTCGTCCCGTTTTCGTTAACCCCATCACATTTCGTCATGTGGATCTAAGCCTCATGGTCCTTTCGTTCGTACGATGAATATTCCCCCAATTCCTTATCTACACTAAACCTCCATACTCGCCATCTACTCAGCCACTTCTCTACTCTAGAGTCTGGATCCTTTATCTCTGCACGTGTCTATGGCTCTTCACCCCAGCGAGTATGGCATTACAAGGGCAATATCGTCATTAAAGACCCAAAAGGCAAACGAATGGCATTATCTTCCTTTTGGGTCTATTCTATTTATATTGTAAGTTATTCGTGATGACTTCTCTCATAACAGCTAAAAACCACTCCAACAGAGCACACTTCACTTCTTCGTTTTTGTCTTTCCTCTTTTTTTTCCAGAGAAGCTGAGAAAGCCCAGCTCGCCCTCAACTCCCCGATGGGTTTGATGAATGTTCTCAAATTCTCAGCTGCATGCTTTGATCTTCTTGGCTGGTATGTTGTCCACGGATTTTCTCGTCATTGGAAAATGAAGTGGAATTCTATGTTTGAGGACAAAACTGGGATTTGCTTTGATTTCTCCATGTTGGTTTTATCCCTTTTCTTTGAATTGTCCACATTCTTGTCATTGGTTGTTAGTTATTTGTTTGGATTTCTACTTGCAGGCCTCTGTTTGCACTGGGTTATCCTCTGTAAGTCTTGGTCTTACACCCCAAGATATGATCATTCATTTACTCTTTTCTTGTTCTATGAATTCTTAGTTCTGTTACATTTATTGGGTTGGGAAACTGAAAAGGGAAAGGATTATTAGTTATTATATTAATAATCATCAACATCATCTCGGTTCTTCACAGATGTGCTTCAATTCGGGCAATTGAGACTAACTCAATCTCAGACGTTCGGAAGTGGGTGGCGTATTGGGTTCTATTTTCCTTGATTTCACTCTTTGATCATACTTTTGCCAAGCTCCTTGAATGGTAATTTTGCTCAACTGCATTCCACTATATGTGGCTCTATTTCTTTCATTTCTCTGCCCTTAAGGAATTTGGAGTTGCTTTTTCGGTTTTCTTCCCTGTGAAAATAATCGAGATGTTTAATGTTCCAGGCCTCCATGTCAAGGAAGTGGTGTCGGCTTTGGAAATAAGATGGATCTACTAGTTTTTATTTCTCATCTTTATAGGGAACTTCCATAATATAGCATATAAATATCATAATCACAGTGATGAATAATTGTCTTGTTTGAAAGCATGGTTGCACTTATTTCCATGGAATTTGTCTGCTGAGAAACAAATGGAAATAGAAAATTCAGAATCTGACAAGTTTGTGTAGGGCAACTGGATCTAATCTCTTAGTCGAAGCTTAATTGGGGCAAACGCTGATCATCTTTGGACCTATTGAAGGCTCTAATCTGTGCACAATTCTAATGTTTTTGTTTTCTTCATTTCTTTTTCAACTTTCATAATAGATGTCAAAAGTTAAAACCGAACTTATGTAGTCCATCCAAGTGGATGCATATAAATTTAACAGAAACTGAAATTCGAAGAAATTTATTTCCCCTTTTGTAAATGGTGTTTTAAGTATTTTTTTTTTTAAATATTTTATTTTCTTATATAATGCATGTCAGGGTACCATTCTGGCCTTACATAAAGCTGATGGTCATCTGCTGGATGGTGATACCGCATTTTGATGGTTCATATTCTGTCTATCAACACCTAGTTCATCCATGCTTGTCCATGGATCACAAGTTGTCATGAATTGGCTCTTCAATGAATCAAAAAAGAAGTTTCATAGCAGAGAAGACTTTCTTGTTTCAGCAGACCAATATATTAAGGAGAAGGGACCTGAAGCTTTGGAGAAACTACTTGCTAGGAAGGTATGCCATTATAAGTAGGATTGTCAACAAGTCAAATAGAGTTTTATTTGAGATGTTCAAGTAAAAAATTACTATAGCAGGTCATCTAGAATTATGTGGTCTAAATTCATGTATATATCTATATATAATTGTGTTCTCTTTTTTTCACATGCATGTGCATTTAGATTTACGTAATTATATATGCATAATCAGATTCAACTGTGATAGCCCGGGATTTAATTCAGTAATCAACTCTTCTGGGAACATGTTGGTTAAGGTTTCTCCCTCACTGTCCTCTTATTTATACATGACTTTGGCTTCAGTTGAGGAGCACAAAACCTAATGTTGAAGTGAAAGAGATCAAAGCACCTGCAGCACCGGAGAAAAAAGGGGAACAGGTATGCACTCTAATGTGGCTATTTGATTTCTATGGAGGCAGATCCCCAGAGAAATGTTGCTCATGTAAATTAGTGATGCATTTGATTCAATGGCCATGGTTTTAAAAGAAAAACCACTTTATGCATGTTTCTGTGAAAAAGAGAACAAGTTTATGGATTAAGTGATATTTTTTATGGTGAAATAATCAATAATTTTCAAATAATAATATATTCGTGCATGTTTTTGCAATTCATGAATTCCTTTTACAATTGATTCTTCTCACCTCAGTGGAAGTGTGAAGAGCCTAATGTTGCAGAAAAGGAGATCCAAGTAGTCAAAGTAACAGACATAAAAAATGGGGGGATGGAGCAAAGAGGGTAAGTTTTCCTTTTTATTTATAAGGAAGGCTGTCTTCACACAAGGATTATTATTATTATTATGATTGTTATTATTTTTAAGACATGAATGTTGAATGCATTTGGAATTGTTGTTGAATCATGTGAAGTGTGAAGGTGCAAATGGTGCTAAGAAGGAGATCAAAGTGATGGAAGTAACACAGATAACATTTGGTAATACAGCACAGTGGGTAAGGTTTCTTGTCATACTTAAATGGCACCTCATATTTCACTAGGATTAATTTTGGCCTACAAACATATTTGGCTACAAGTTGAAGACAGCTTTCCAGATACTGGTAAAAGTTGAGACATAAGTAATGAATGAGTTTAGAAACATGCACAACTCTTGTGTGAAACACAATGAGAGTGGAAAATAGCTAAGTTGAAAATGGCCAATACTATTTTGTAGTTCCCCCACCACTTAAGTAATTTTTGTCATCCTTCGTGAATGGACAATGCAGTCCCTTCAGTATTCCGCTATATTCATGACTTGGTGAAGCATATAACCATTAGTGTCTTGTCCTAAGTCGACCTTTAATGATGATCCATTGAGAGGGATCTGACTTTTGTCAACCCTCTTATTCCCTTGATCATAGAGGTTAAACATACGGGGCTTAACCCACTTTTCAATCTCATTGGATATATGGCACGTGGTATCCTCCTCATCTTGAAAGAGTGAAGTGGTCATACTCTTTCCTCTGAGTCCATCGTGGCCATGCACTTCTGGCTCATTGGGCTGGGTGAAAGGATTCCCTTCTGCTTCAAATCATAGAGAGATATGCCATGGTCAGCCTCTTTAATTTGAAGGATTGAAGTACTCAAATCCATTTCTTTGCATCCATCTTAGTCCTGCTTTCATGTCTCTTGGTTAACCAAGAAGATCCAGCCTCCATCCATGAGATCAGCATCTGCAGGTTTATGACACCACCCTTCCTTGGCATAGGAAAGGGATCATTAAGCCATGTGTCGGATGAAGTCATCATTCAGGTTGTCTTGAGAACTAAGGAAGTTGGAATTCTAATTATTGCATATGGTTCTTGATGTTTAGCCACTATACTATAGGATTTTAAGCATCATGCTCATGTGCATTGTGGTTTTTTATCAGCTATATGGTTTACCAAAATGAGGGACTGATTATGGTCATAAGTACCCTTTTCCCATTAATTTCTTGCATGTGCTCTGCTGAGATTATGTCTTTGACAGTCCTAATCAGGGCAAACCAAGAAACAGCTTTATGTTAACTTTTACAAACTGCCACATTTTCAGGTTAAACAAACAGAGATAAATCTTGGTGAAACTAGAAGTAATACAACCTGTGTTGTGGAGATAAAGAAAGGGCAGCAACACTGGTGGCTGCAGAAATTGAGGCATGTAGATACAATAGAACCCCCGAGATACCTCTGCATAAGAAAGTCCAGAAAGAGTGGGCTTGTGCTGTATGCCAGTTCACAACCCAAAGTGAAGTGACCTTCAATTCCCACCTTCAAGGGAAGAGACATCAGGCCACTTCTGAGCAGTTGAGAGCCAAAAACCAGGCAACCAAAACCAATTGTTCCCCATCTGCTTCAAAGGCCAAGAAATCTGATCAGTCCACCAAAGAGGAGCAACCGAAGTGTCCTTCCAACAATCTGAATTCCAAAAACAATGGAATCTCAGCTGCTTCAACAGTGAAGAAACCTGACGAGACCAAAGATGATGAGCAACAAAAGTGTGCATCCAGCAATGGACCAAACCAGAAGAATAACAAAAAGCAAGAGGAGAAGGTGCTAGTTCTTGAGACCAATGAGCAAGGCCATCAGAATAATTTTGATCCACGATCCCACATTTATTTTGGGTCTCACAAGTTTCAAATTTGCAGAAAAATGAAAGATGTTTGAGAGAAAATAAAATCATATTGCACTACTGTTAGGAAAAATATGGCTGAATCCAATTGCTTTTCTTCTCCAAGTCTATTAAAAATATAATTTTTTCCCCATTCCTGACAAAATTTAAATTTTTTCCTTAAAAAAAAAAAAAATTAAGTTTGATCATCTAACACATCTGTCTAAACTCAATCTCAACTTGAAAAATCAAACCTTAATGGATGGACTATAGAAATAGTAAGAAAACACTTCTGGGTTTTTTTTTTTCTTCCAACATCAAATTTTTCTATATATGGGATCTTCACATGCAAAAGCAGGAGTAGATTTGCTAGTGTTTGATGTATGTATTAGAAAAATTTGTCCCTTCTGGGATGTTTAATACTTCTCTATTCTTTTATATGCATGTTTAGCTAGAAGATATAGAATCGATACCATTCCTTAAAAGTGGTACGAAGTAGAGAGATGATAGCCACAACTGTGATAATTAAACATCAAAGAATGTGAAGATCTATATATTCTTTTTTTTTTCCTCTCTCTTTCAATAATGAAGCTAAGATGTGTTGTAAGCATCAAATGCATTGTCTCTGCTTGAATACAAAGCCAAGGACCACAAGATGGATATATATGGGGACGCACAAAACTTCTCAAACATGATTATATTAATCAAGAATTCAACTAAGCTTAAATTCAAGATGTTGATTTATAGCATCTCTAGTGCTATAGGATGACTATTGATCCTGTATTGTTATGCGCCCTACTGATATATTCTTCGAGTTGTTATGTATAAATAAAAATTTAAAAAAAGAACGCTATCAAGATTTAGGCTGCTTGTTAACTGAGATTCTTCCATGGGAAAGTTTGCTTAGTGGTTACACTATCACTATTTAGGCCAGTAAAAATTGGAAGCCTTTGTAAAAAACTGATGGTCCAAGAGCTATTCTACTTCATCATCCATGTAATATGACGATACAAATTTGACTAAATGCAGCTATAGAAGGCTTAGGACCATAAACCAAACCTAGTCTAGATGTCACTTACCTAAATTTATGCATAAAGCTTTTGGATGGCTCAGAGTTATATTTGATTAGTGTTATGTTCACAACTATATTTTCATTGGATTTATAGTCCAGCTTGAGAACTAGTCCTCCATTGCACATAATGTCCACACTAGGCCATAGTGCCCGCTCAAGGCCACGGGGCTCACTCAAGTCACTCAAGGCCACGGTGCCCACTCAAGGCTCAAGTGCCTGCTCAAGACCCAATGCCCACCAAAGGCCATAGCGCTACTCAAGGATATAGTGCTTACTCAAGGCCATAGAGCCCACCTAAGGCTAATGACCCAAAATAAGAAAAAGGTTGGTTCCACCTATTACAGTAATTAAAGAATAAAAATTGCATTACCTTGTGACCAATCCAAACGTACATTAGACCACTGACTTGTATAAGGCATTATTCACCATGCAAGCACTTTTTCGGCAACCTACGATCTGGCATGAACCATTTTGGATTGATTCACAAAGCAATATTGATGTTATATTAAGCATATTCAATATAGAACCAAATTGTGCTTCCTTGGATTAACTAAAACATTTCCATTGCAAGATGTGCAGATAGGCATATGATCATGAAGTAATTTCCTGAAGATAATACCCCACAAAATATTTCTTTTTCTCACTGATCTCTCCTAGATTTTCAGTTCACCCATCCATGGCGCCTGACTAAAAATGGGGGCATTTTGGATACCCCAAGCAGTAAGTTAGCCAGGTAGGCATCCCGTTGCAAGCAAAGTCAACCCGAGCGGTCCATTTGACCAAAGCTTATCCAGGCAGTAAGCGTCCATATACAGCTAACTGTTATGCGCCATCAACTGGTTGAGGTTACAAGATTAAATGTAAGAATAAAGAGTCATAATGGCCAAATGGAAGTTACACGACTCAGCCTATATAATAACAGTATGACAAAAATGCAGGTATGAAGAACTATCACTAAAAAATTTATTCCTAAAAATCCTTTAAGCTAACTTAGGCGTAGGAGAGGTCTATCCGAAGCACACTCGAGCTTACCTTTTTGTAAGACATCGAGAACAAGAGGCATTGAAGTGATTGTCCGGAGGGTTGAACTTGGTCGGGAACCAACAATACACATTATTCAAAAATAGGGATCATATTAAATTATTAATGCAACCATAGGAAGCAATTGAGGACAAGGGTGTTATTTGATTAAAAGGGTAATTGAAAACCTAAATTTTGAAATTTAACCCTCCATTTTATTTGGCCTTATGTGAACAAAAATGTCCTTATTATTTTCTTGTAAAAATAACTCACCCATTAAAACCTTACATGAAAATACTTAAAATGGTAAATGATATGTTAAAAATTGATTATTTTTCAAATAAAACATAAGAAGGGTCAAATTCATAAAAGGATTATTTCATCCCTTTTAATCAATTAATTCGATTTTTTTCTTTTTATTTTTTTTTCTCTCCTTGTTAATTTTCACATCACCCAACAACACCACTCTTAATTCACACAAGTTTGAAGTTTTTGAATGAGATATATTCGTAATTATATTGTAATTGTGTTATAATAACCATTTCGTACTTGGATTTGTTCTTTCAGTCCATTTAATCTTTTTGTTTATTAATGTCAAAACAATGTACTTATAATCGAATCCATTTATGACATGTTGATCTTATATAAATTTATTAATTTTATATATTTAAAAATTATAAAAATTAAATATACTTTTTCAATTATGAATATCATATTACTAAAATATTAAATAACTAATTAACTTGAAATGTTATATATTTCATTAATTATTTTATAATTAAAACATTAAATGAAATAATAAATAGGTATAAAATAGAAAATTTTATCTTAGTTAGAAATTATAAACTGTTATTGGGACAAGTAAGTATTAAAATTCTACCCATTTCACTATCAAACAACAACTTATGTTTTTAGTCATAATTTAACCTTATGATGAACACTTCTTAAATAAAATTTGTCATATTTTTCTATTGATTTATATTTATTTATTTAAATAATTTATAATTCATTAAATAAATTCTTAAATATTTTGGAAAAAAAATGAGATTCTTTTAAAAAAAATTTGAAATTATTTTAGTAAAATATCTTAATAATTTTTAAAAATTTTGTTTGAAATATTTCATTTTTTCTATTTGTTGGTACATGACCAACAATATCTTATCGGATTAGCTGTTTTTTAGTGAACAATGAGCATACTTGAAGTAAGAAGTGTTCAGATGATTTTTTCGAGTACGCCCCTCGAAAACTTAAGTTAGTTTAGGGAAGTGATAGACAAGATTTTTTTTAGGAACTTCTTTCATACCTAGATTTTCATGTCTGATAGTTATTTATCTTAACCAAGTTACAACATTTTCTCATCCGTCTTAATTGCTTTCAACGTTAATAATTGTACAACATTCAGTGCCTGATAGAATAACGCCTTCTAGGCTTTTGTTCTCGTGAATAGCCTTGATGTAATAGTACAACATTCAGTGCTTTTAATAATTAATGTATGTTAGATAGCAATAAATGGTGCCCGAATATAAGGGTCTCCAAAAAGCCCGCGGCCCGTGGCCCGCTTTAGGCCCGGCCCGGCCCGACGGGCTAAAGCCCGGCCCAAGCCCGCCGGGCCCGAGCCCGTTTTTGGGCGGGTCGGGCCGCGGGCCTAAGTTTAGGCCCGGCCCGCCCCTTTAAAAAAAATTACAAAAATAAAAATTATTAAAAAAAATATTCATTTCAAAATTTTATTCATTGAATATATAATTACATTTGAAAATGTGGGAAAAGTTTACATCACTACAAAATAAATACATCCCAACTAGGTTGGCACCTATTTATTTGTCAATCATCTGTATTTTTCAACCACAAAAATAAAAATAAAAATATAATATACATTTAGTCATTATTTTATGGCGGTGATGGCGAACTATCATGCATCCATGAAGATCTTGATAATTTTAAAGATTTCATATCGGCAAGCATCTCTGTTTCTCGAATGGAATTATACATCCTTTTATCTGCTATTTCCCAATCTTTCACACATATCCCTGCTTCAATAACATCTGGCGCTAAGTTGCATCGTTTTTTACTAACTACTCTTCCACCTGCACTAAAAGCAGCTTCTGATGCAACTGTACTCACAGGAATTGTTAGTACATCACGAGCAATTATAGAAAGTACAAGATATTTGTGTTGATGTGATTTCCACCATATTAAAATATCAAAATCTTCTTGATCTTCAAATAAAATTGTATCAGTATTAAGATATTTATCTAAATCAGATGTATTATTTGGAGAACTATTTATTGTCTTTTTTCGACTTTTCAACATTTCTAGAGCTCCTTTATAAAAAGATGAGGAGTTTGTAGATGTAGGTGGTAATTTAATAGTATTAATATCATTACCATATTTTTCTTTATAATAGTTATATAAATTATATAATAATGAATTTATTTCATTTTTAATTTCTTCAATTTTTATTTGGTCATTAAAATAAATAACTTTTAACCATTCATCCAAAGCTTCAAATTTCAATCTAGGGTCTACAATTAAAGCAATATAAAAAATTAAAGGTATTTCTCCCCAATATTTTCTAAATTTTTCTATCATTGCAAATATTGTATCATTAAATATTTCAAAACTTAAATATTTTTTAAATACAAGAAAAATATTAGTTATTTGCGTAATAACTCGATTTGAAGTTGGATAATATACACCACAAAAAATGTTTGTTGAAGTATCAAAAACTTCAAAAAGATCTCTTAAAAGATCCTCAATATGCCAATCATAATCATTTAATGCATAAATATCTGCTTCACAATCATTATTAATTAATTGTATTTCATATAATTCGACTATTTTTCTATATTTTGTAATATTTTGTAAAAGTTTATATGTGGAATTCCATCTAATGGCCATATCCAAATTTATATTTTTTCTTTTCATATTTAACATTTTGCAACAATGAAAAAATAATTCATGTTTTGCTTGAGAACTATTAATACTATATGCAATGCCTCTAATTTTTTCCAATGTACTATCAACATTTTTTAATCCATCCTTTACAATTAAATTTAAAATATGTGCACAACAACGCACATGAAATATTTTAGCATGATCTTCTTTTACTTGCCAATATAGTTTTAGTCTATGTATTACTGCATCATTATTAGCAGCATTATCTAATGTTATTGTCAATATTTTATCACGAATGCCTAAATCTATAATTTCATCATTTATTAAAGATGCTATATTTTTACCACTATGTGGAGCATTTATTAATTTAAATGAAATTATTCTTTTATTTAATTTCCATTCATTATCAATGTAGTGAGCAGTTATACATAAAAAACCAGTGTGAGTTAAAGATGTCCAAATATCAGATGTTAAACAAATATTTCCTTCAAAATTTTCAAAAAAATTTTTTAAAATTTCTTTTTGTGTATAAAATTTTTTCATAATATCTCTTTTAACTATATTTCCAGACCAACCTTTAAATTGAGGATTAATACCTCGTTGAATTGTTCCTACAAAATCATGAGTTTCCATCATGTTGAAAGGTTGTTATGCTCTTATTATATAATCAATCATTTCTTCACGACAGTTAGATTCATTATAAGAAAATGTTTTTAAATTTCCACTTTCATTTTTACCTAATTGCATATAATTTCTAATATCTACATTATTTTTAGTTTTACAATTTTCATGATGTCTTTTTAAATGACTTGTGCCTGCATTTGAGCCACCAGTAAGAAATTTATTACAAATTTTACATTTTGCTTTTATTTCTTTTTTATTATTTTCTAAAATTATTTCTATTCTATCAAAAAAATTCCATATATTTGAAGTAAATTTTTTGTTTGATGATATTTCATCACATGGACTAGATGAAGAAACACTTGTCATATTATAATTATTGATAAAATATTATGCCAAAAATAATAAAGTAATAAATATAAAAAAAATGTAACAAAAAAATAAAGTAGTAGGGGTGAAGTATGTTACTCAATTAGAGAACCGATGCAGAAATTCATAGCAAATTTGAACTCTTGGAGCCACCAATGCTTGTTTTGCACCACCAACAATATTGTATAATTTGATGGAAAAATAAAAGAATTTGAAATATTGTAGAATGTGAGAGAAATAGAGAGAGAAATAGAGAGAATTTGATGAAAAAATGAAAAGGAAGATGTATTTATAGGAAGATTTTTTTTAAAAAAAAAAAAAAAAAATTGACATGTGACCGTTGGAGCCTTTAATTTTTTTTTAAAAAATAATATACTGTATTTTTATATACATATAACTAAGTCCATTAATAAACATAAAAAGTTTGTAGCTTAATTGGTTAAAGCCTCAAATTTTAACCATGAGGGGAGGGGTTCGAATCCCCCCCTCTCCCTTCCCTTGTTTCATTTTGGCTTTAATAAAAAAGCCCGCCTGCCCGGCCCGGCCCGTTGACTGGTCAACGGGCCCATAGGCCCGGCCCGAGCTGGGCCGCGGGCCTCTTATTTCAGGCCCAGCCCGGCCCGGCCTGCCCGTTGGAGACCCCTACCCGAATAGCACTTAAATGGCGCTCGAATAGTACTTCTCTGTCTAAGACGGGCAAGGGTCCATGCTAGATGGATAGAAGTATCCCACACTATTGATTTATATTTAATTATTTAGAAAATTGATAAATTATTAATTTTTTTAAAAAAAGTAAAATTATTGAAAATTATTTTAGGAAAATATCTTACAATTTTTAATTCTTTTAAAAATTTTCTTTTAATATTTATTTTATAAATATATAATATATTTCTCTTCCTCTCTCTCTTTTCTTTACTTAGTCCATCATTTAACTAATTTTCAATTTTATATACAATACATACATTTTTTTCTCAAAGTTTTCCACGGCACCAGGTGCCCGTAGGGGCACTACACCTTCATCCAATTATCATTACACTAATTGCTGGTTAGGCTATTTTAAATTAATTGTCCTGATTATAAATTTTAAAAAAATTACAATATTGAAGAGATATATTCCAAAGTTTTATTTTTGCATTCAATTATTCATATCTTACAATATCCTGTCTTAAACACTCTACTTGTATCTAATACTAGTATCTGTATTTAGTTAAATTTTATATTTAATTAAATTACTTTTTAGTTATTTTTCATACACTATTCGAAGGGAGATTAGAATGGGAGATGTGACAAATAAGGAAAATTGTAAATAAATAAATAATAAGGCATCAAATCTATACTTATTGAACTTCTCATCTCAATCGTTGGATGTCTATGATCAAATTTAAGTGGTTGGATAATAACACAAATAAATGAAATCAAGATATATAGATATAAATGAATGAGATTTGGGTAGAAAGTCGTGAGAGCAAACCCGAAAATGTACATATATGACACACCACCTTTTTTTATATCTACCCAAAAAGTAACTTTAGGTTCTCACAACATATTAAATAAGTGATTCAAATTGAGATGAAAGTTAAAGCATGGAAATAAGATTGATGCGAAAGATGTACCAAATAAGGAAAATAGTAAGCTATTAAATCAATATCTACTAAACTCATCATCTTAATTAAATACTAATATAAATAAATAAAATCAAGATATAAATATACAAATAAATGATATTCAAGTACAAAGTCATGAGTCTGTTAGCAATATAGGTGGCACTATTATCACGCCCCAAAACCCACTCTAAGGTCATGATTGTCATTTCACACCTTAAACTCAAAGGCTCAAAATGGAAACGATACAAACATTTGCATTGTAATTGAAAATTTACCAATTACCAAATTCTTATTCAGAGTAATATAACAAAATTCTAAAATCTCTAAGTATCGACTTTTAAAAAAAGAAAAAAAAAAAAACTAATACATCAACCAAAGTGTTATTATCCAAATAACTTCAAATTCAAAATAATTCAAATGATAATTAAGTTTCAACATCTAAATAATATCCAAAATAAAGAGAGTTTAAACAAAAGTCCTAATAAAGCCAAATTTCCCTCCTAATGGTCACTCCTCGCCCGAATTGAGGTTACCTAAAAGGTTATCAACAAATGGGGATAAACTCAAAGCCCAATAAGAAACATGAATACAGTTTAATGGATCAAACATTTTCAATCATACTTACAAATATGAGATATAACATATACTCATTTTCATAAAAACTTTTGAGTTCAAAATACTAATACATTCAAACTTTTCAACAAAACATTCTCATATCCATTTCAAAACAATTTCTCATTAAAACAAAATTGAATACATTCAAAATATATTTACTCTGGTTATCAAATAATAAATGATGCTTAATTAGGTGGGACTTCACAAATGAGTGGCTAGTTTCAAATTTGTTTCATTTAAGGTGAACAAAACCAAATGTCAACAATTATAACTCGTTGACATAAGGTTAACTATTATCATCCGTTAACTAGGGTCATATAATATCAACTATTATAACCCGTTGACTAGGGTCATATAATCTAAAGTCAAACATTTTATTTCATTAATTCAAACTTACAAAACAAAATATCATATCTCCTAAAATTTTCATTTTTCATAAACAAAGAAAATTCTCAAATATACTTTCCATACAAAACACATATTTGATCCATGCGTAAAGATAAAAATAATATTTTTACACATTTCAAAATACAATATAAAAAGAAAATTATTTTCTTTTTATAAAAATCTGCATTAATTTCCCTTACCTTGAAGAAGCACTCAAAATCTTAAAGTATTTAACTTTGAAGAATTTCCTCCTCACCTAACATAATATCACACACAATATTTATTATTGATTATTTATTTAAATATATAAATTTGAAAATCCTAAAAATATTTTATTTAGTATTAGAGATCCTAATTAATTTCCCATGTTAATATTATTACCATCCAATATTATTGTCAACTTCTTAAACAATAATTTATTTCTCTTTTCTAACTTATTTAAATTAAATCTTTTAACAATATTTTTTTGCATTAAACTATTATTACTATTATTTAAATCTCCTACTGAAACTTAACAAATACCCTATGCAATTCTTCTTTTTTTCCCCAACAACTCCACACCAACTCCATTCATTATTATTATTTCTTTTATTATTATTATTATTATTATTAATTTCAATACCAAACAACACCTTAACCTATTTCTCTTCCAAGCCATCAAAATCCTTTTCTTCCTCATTGTTTACCAAAATACTATTTATTTCCTTTCCTAGGTCAATGTGTAGGTGTGGACCCCACATTTTCGCAGGATGCGTTCCCACTCAATGGCGAAACGCACTTTTTATTTATTTGGTGAAAATATGATTTTTAGAAAAAGACTTGGAGTCACCACTTATTTTTGTTTTATTTTTAAAGGGAAAACAAAATAAGAAAGAAAATCTTAAGCGTGACTCCTTATTTGGAAAAGATGGTTTGTGAAAAACCGAGTCTGGGCTCGGAGGTCAGGTTACTTATTGGGAAGGTATCGTAAAGACCGTAGCACCCCTCTAAGCCCCTAAAAATGGGTCTCTACTAAATAAGGTGAAACAAGGATGACAATTAACTAGGAGATCAATGGATGCCAAAGTGATCATAGGTCAAAAGCAAGTCATGATAATGAATAAATAAACAAAGTAAGAGTGAGAGCATACCTTGGCAGTAGGTAATAAAGCGCTATCATGGAAACAAGGTTAGTTCAAGTATAAAATTATCACGTGCATATCAAAGATCAAGAGAAAAATCAAACAATATTCATTAAGCATAGCAGTTGACAATCAGAACAGAAAACTCGTATGTGGGGCCCCCACCAAAGCCCAATTTATCTTGCATGAATTAGTATCACAAATTTCATTATTTTGGAATTATGAAAAATTCATTCTTGCTTATTTAAAATCAAGAGAAACAAAAAAATTATTTTAAAATCAAAGAAAATTTGAGAAAAGTGCTTACCTAAAAGGAAATGTAGCAAGTTTATTTAAAAACGAGATTTTTAGCGATTTAAAACCCTAATGAAGGATGAAAAGTGGTAGCATTAAAAAATGTTTGACAACTGTAGTGAAATTAAAATTATTTGAAAGAAAACTAGAGTTTTGAAATTTATTTGAAAATTCAAGTCTCAAAAATTAGTTGAAAATTGGAGTCTTGAAAATTAAATTTAAGAATTGGAATTTTGGAAATTAAATTTGAAAGAAATTGGAATTTTGAAAATTGTTTGAGAATTAGAGTTTTGAAAATTAAATTTAACAATTAGAATTTTGGAAATTAAATTTGAAAGAAATTGGAATTTTGAAAATTATTTGAGAATTGAAGTTTTGTAAATTAAATTTAAAAGAAATTGGGGTTTTGAAAATTAATTGAGAATTGGAGTTTTGAAAATTAGTTTTAAGAATTGGAGTTTTGGAAATTAAATTTGAAAGAAATTGGAATTCTGAAAATTATTTGAGAATTGAAGTTTTGGAAATTAAATTTAGGAATTGGAGTTTTGAAAATTATTTGAAAATAAAAAATTTTAGGAATTAAATTTAAAAATTGGGATCTTGGAAAAATAATTTGAAACTGGAAGTTATGAAAATTGGAACTTGGAAAAAATTATTGGAGAATGGGATTTCTTAAAAAATAAATTTGGATATTGAAATTTTGAATAAATTATTGGAAAATTGAAGTTTTAAAAATTAAATTATGAAAATTGGAATCTTGGAAATTGTTTAAAAATTGAAATTTTGAAAATTAAATTAGAAAAGTGGAGTTTTGAAAATTAAACTTTAATATGAAAAAAAATTAAAAAAAAAAAAAATGAGATGTGGTCATTGGAAGGCATTCTAAAGGTGGCCATGCATACACCATAGTGGTTGTCTTGTTCATTTCTATCTCGGAATTCCCAAGATCCATGAGATTCTTCTGATCATTCTCTCTCAACTAACCCGACTGCTACCTAGCTTGGCCAACAAAGAATATGAAATCCTCACGTTTACGCACCCCTTGCTTCATTAGTTTTGCAGCTTCATCCAGACTCCAAAGACCCATCGAAGTACATGGAACAACCATGCAAAGATGGTTTTCGGGTCCAGATTAGTGGCTTGGTAAAGACGCAACTGCAAGTTGCTGCTACCTAGGACATGAATGGATTTCGTACAGAGGCTTCAATTCTAAAAAGCAAGTAGAAGCATTCCAATGGAGCAGAAATAATGGAGACTGCAAGGCGCTGAGTGTGCCAAAGCTGAAGATGGGCAAGAACTGATCATAAACACACTGAAGTGGCCATGCAAATGAGGAGCCTTATGGACTAAACATCAATTCTTCCTGGTGAAAGCACTGTGATTAAAATTGCAAAATTTCCATTTTCAAACATTGGATAGTCACACTATGGATCATCACTACCCCGACTGTTTTTTTTTTTTTTTTGCCATTGAATATGATGAGAGTCTTGGGAAAGAACCACTCCCAATAGGTATGTAAGATGAAGATTTGGAGGGTGGTTGGTGAGCATGTTGATGTTTCTTGGAATTAAAACATTCATGACTCCTCCAGCTGTTTCCAATCCAAGAGAGAGAGGAGTGATATCCAACAACAGCAAGTCTTAAACTTTCTCATTGTCTTCTCTACTCAAAATGGCAGCTTGTACTTCGATACAAAACTTCAGCAAGAGCTGAAATGGGTTCAACGGGTGGAACCAAATTGTTTGCAATTGATTAGAGCTACTTAGCTACAAACCAAGAGCGAGATATACTCCATGAGAGAGATCAAGAATGCCCAGGTGGGTGGTGTCGCTGATCCTTGCTTGATTGATGATGCCCAAATGATTAGTCACAATGTGAGAAAATAGACCCAGCTTCCTTCTCATCAGCATTACCATGGCCAAGTCCATCAAAGCCTTTCTTGCACGACGAAACTACCCTTCACCCATCATACTCCGGTGAGAATCCATAGCAGACAAAACAATTTCGAACTATTTTTCACATTGCTGAATCTTCTCAATTCTATCATGAGTTGCATTGCAAATATCAAGAGCCTTCAGACATCGGTCAAAGAACTCAGCAACCAGACGGTCTAAAGGTGGTTTGGATACCTGAATTTTGTTGTTCAACAAGATAACCTTGAATTCCTCATGGCAACAAATGAATGCATCCAACAGTTTCCGCATCCAAGCAAGAGACAACAATTCATCAACACTAACAACTGAGAAATCATGAAATCGTTTAGAAATCAGTTGCAGAAACAATTCAATATCTGACACTTGAGTATTAATGTCATGATTTGCTTCTACGGAATAAACCTGTTCACACTTAATACTCAAAATTGAGCGACTGATTGACACAAAAGGTGAAGAAACCCCTGATTCTCTATTGGTGCAACTTTCTATTAGCATGTCATGTAGAGCTTAGAGAGAAGACGCAATGGTCGTGGAGCAAGATTTGCAAGTCCCATTTATCTGAATTCAATACATTTAAATAGATTTGGTATGTGCATGAAGATCTTAAATCTATGTGGACTGGGAATCCATATTTTCAACGGTCTCATGGATTGTCTCCTCCGAAACGGCCTCTCTGTATCTTTCTATTGGGCACAAAAGCATATATAACATGGTCTTCACAAAAATTCATAGCACAACTGTTTTCTCCAACCTGAGCCCCATCTAACTGAGTGTTCATACACTGATTGCTGTCTAGAGGTGAGCTTAAATGATTCGTATAAAGCTTAGAATATGCATAAAGCTCTAAGAAATGGGACAATCTAGGAGATGAAGTGAAGAGCCTCACTAGGAACACTCGTGAACAAGCGCAACAGTGTGGAAATAAAAACCCAAGAGAAATAGAGAACAGACATACAAAAAATGGGTGTCCAAATGAGGCACATTACATGATCATTTAATGGGCTTATGATGGTAAAGAAAACAACACCAACAAATTCAAAACAAAATGCAGCCAATATGAAACAGAGGAAGCAATAATAGAGCCTCAATAATCTCAATTTGAAATTGGCATGAATAATAACATAAAATAAAAACCAGTAATGGTAAGCATATGAGCAACCTAAAAGTCCATAGAAACATCATACGTACCTGGCAAGACTCCTCTTAAGCAAACTCTGTTTTTATTTGAGCATTCCTTCCTCCACCCAAAACTTAGAGATACTCCATCTTCTTCTCTCAAAAACCCACTCTCCAGATCTCTCTCGAGACCCACGACAAACTACTCGCTCCCTCAAAGATGTCTAAGCCCAGCTCATCTTTTGTTTCCTATGGTTCTTCTTGCTCTCCGAAATGGTTTTTTTTTTTTTTTTTTTTTTTTTTTTACTGCCTTTCCAAGACACTAGCTCACACATCTGTTCCCCCTCTGTTCTCTGAAATTTTTTCTCATTTTCCCCTCAAGCTGTTTTTGCTCCTAAAAAAAAACCCCGTCCTCTCCTAGTCTCATCCTCTGCTCAAGACAACTTACCTATGCTCTATTTTTCTTTCACTTCTAGTCTCATCCTCCATCCGTTCCATTGTTCTCGGTTCAATGAAGACGTCACCACCCTCAACCACCACCATGGTGAGTTGGTGACGTCCTTTGCCATGCGTCTCAATCATGTAGCTTGGCCACCTCATGGAGAGGTCATCCCCCACTCTTTGCCCAACTCACTCTCGGGGTGGTAAAAAAAAGAATTCTTCCATCCAAGGGGGTTTACAAATATGCCTCTTTTTGGTAGAGTTCACGAGTGTAAGGATTATGAACACTAGAGTGAAAAGAAAGTGTGAATAGTGAGTGGAATGAAGTGAACTTTACCAAAGAAAAAGAAAGACCCCTAAAGGTACATAAGTAGAACACAAACTTGCTCAAACCAACAAATGAACAAAAAGGGCTCTAAAATCCTAAGAGAATGGTAGCTCTCAAAGTGCCTCTAAAGCTGCGCTATGGATCCCAACTTCCTTTAAGATGTCTCTGAAAGTGACTCGAAGATCAATGTCAAAGATGAGTAACGGTCGAACCACTTTGGAGTACATGAAAGAAGTGTCCAAAGGGACTGCCTTATGTGAACTACATGAGAACGCTAAGTGTAGGGTGCCTAAAAACATGATTGAAATATGTGTCGTGAACTCAAAGGACTATGTCATGTGCAATGGAATGGGAAGTCTAGAAGAGCATGATGAACAAGCGATAAGCACAAGGTAATGAGGTGAGGAAAATGAGGACGAATGTAAAATTGTGAAGGCAAAATGTGCAATGCCAGTGAATATGAATGCTAAAAGCTATGACACTGAATGATAAGGCTAAGGAAAAATGGCTTTGAATGCCAAAATAAGGAACGATGGTGACTTTAAATGCCTGAATGAGTATGCACAACGACTCTGAATACCAAACTGAAGAAGATGATGGCTCTAAATTCCAAATTGAAAACCTGGCTCTAAATGCCTAAAACTGAAGACATGGTTCTGAATGCCAAACTATGGAGAGATAGTGGCTTTGAACACCTGAAACTAGAAGAGATGAGGGCTCTGAACACCTAAAACTAATGAAAAGAATGACTCTAAATGCCTAAAACTAGAAAAAATGGCTCTGAATGCCTAAATGGTGAAAATGGCTATGGGTCGTGAATGAGAACAATGACTTTGGGTCGTGAGCTCATGGCTCTAAATGCTAAGAATGACTCTGGGTCGTGAGCTCAGGGCTCTAAATGCTAAGAATGACTTTGGGTCATCAATGAGAAAAACAACTTTAGGTCGTGACCTTAGGGCTATAAATGCTAAGAATGACTCTGGGTCATAAAAGAGAAGAATGACTCTAGGTCGTGAGCTCAGGGCTCTAAATGCTAAGAATGACTCTGGGTCACAAATGAGAAGAACGACTCTAGGTTGTGAGCTTAGGGCACTAAATGGAAAGAATGACTCTGAGTCATAATTAAGAAAAACGACTCTAGGTCGTGAGCGTAGGGCTCTAGATGTTAAGAATGACTCTGGGTAAAAAATAAGAAGAATGACTCTGGGTCGTGAGCTTAGGGCATTAAATGCTAATAATGACTCTGGGTCATAAATAAGAACGAATTTGGCTCGTGAGCTCAAGGCTTTGAATGCTAAGAATGACTTTGGGTCGTGAGCTCCAGGCTCTGAATGCTAAGAATGACTCTAGGTCATAAATGAGAAGAACGACTCTGGGTTGTGAGCTCAAGGCTCTAAATACTAAGAATGACTCTGGGTCATAAATGATAAGAATGACTTTGGGTCGTGAGCTTAGGGCTTTAAATGCTAAGAATGACTCTAGGTCATAAATGAGAAGAATGACTCTGGGTCGTGAGCTCAGGGCTCAAAATGGAAAAAATGACTTTAGGTCATAAACGAGAAAAACGACTCTAGGTCGTGAGCTCAGGGCTCTAAATGGAAATAATGAATCTTGGTCATAAATAAGGAAAAGGAAAATGACTCTAGGTCGTGAGCTTAGGGCTTTGAATGCTAAGAATGACTATGGGTCATACACAAGAAAACGACTCTGAGTCGTGCACTCAGGGCTCCAAATGGAAAGAATGACTTTGGGTCGTGAGCTCAGGGCTCTAAATGCTAAGAATGACTCCGGGCCATAAATAAGAAAAAGGACTTTAGTTTGTGAGCTCAGGGCTTTTAATGTTAAGAATGACTCTAGGTCATAAATGAGAAGAATGACTTTAGGTCATGAGCTCAGGGCTCTAAATGTTAAGAATGACTCTGGGTCATAAATGAGAAGAACGACTCTAGGTCGTGAGCTCAGGGCTCTAAATGCTAAGAATGACTTTGGGTCATAAATGAGAAGAACGACTCTAGGTTGTGAGCTTAGGGCTCTAAAAGGAAAGAATGACTCTGGGTCATAAATAAGAAAAACGACTCTAGATCGTGAGCGTAAGGATCTAAATGTTAAGAATGACTTTGGGTCATAAATAAGAAGAACGACTCTGGGTCGTGAGCTCAGACCTCTGAATGCTAAGAATGACTCTGGGTCATAAATAAGAAGAACGAATTTAGGTCGTGAGCTTAGGGCTTTTAATACTAAGAATGACTCTAGGTCATAAATGAGAAGAACGACTCTGGGTCGTGAGCTCAAGGCTCTGAATGCTAAGAATGACTCTAGGTCATAAATAAGAAGAATGACTTTGGGTCGTGAGCTCAGGGCTCTCAATACTAAGAATGACTCTAGGTCATAAATGAGAATAATGACTTTGGGTCGTGAGCTTAGGGCTTTAAATGCTAAGAATGACTTTGGGTCATAAATGAGAAGAATGACTCTAGGTCGTGAGCTCAAGGCTTTGAATGCTAAGAATGACTCTGGGTCGTGAGCTCAGGGCTTTAAATGCTAAGAATGACTCTAGGTCGTGAGCTCAAGGCTCTGAATGCTAAGAATGACTCTGGGTCATAAATGAGAAGAACGACTCTGGGTCGTGAGCTCAGCGCTCAAAATGGAAAGAATGACTTTACGTCATAAATGAGAAAAACGACTCTAGGTCGTGACCTCAGGGCTCTAAATGGAAACAATGACTTTGGGTCATAAATAAGGAAGACGACTCTAGGTCGTGAACTTAGGGCTTTGAATTCTAAAAATGACTCTAGGTCATAAACAAGGAAACGACTTCGAGTCATGAGCTCAGGGCTCTAATTGGAAAGAATGACTTTGGGTTATAAACAAGAAAAACGACTCTGGGTCGTGAGCTCAGGGCTCTAAATGCTAAGAATGACTTCGGGTCATGAATAAGAAAAACGACTCTAGGTTGTGAGCTTAGGGCTTTAAATGCTAAGAATGACTCTGGGTTATAAATGAGAATAACGACTTTAGGTCTTGAGTTTAGGATTCTAAATTCTAAAAATGACTCTGGGTCATAAAAGAGAAGAACGACTCTGGGTCATGAGGTCAGGGCTCTAAATGTTAAGAATGACTTTAGGTCATAAATGAGAAGAACGACTCTAGGTTGTGAGCTTAAGGCTCTAAATGGAAAGAATGACTCTGAGTCATAATTAAGAAAAACGAGTTTAGGTCGTGTGCGTAAGGCTCTAAATGTTAAGAATGACTCTGGGTCATAAATAAGAAGAACGACTCTGGGTCGTGAGCTCAGGTCTCTGAATGCTAAGAATGACTCTAGGTCATAAATAAGAATAACGAATTTGGGTCGTGAGCTGAGGGCTTTGAAAGTGAAGAATGACTCTGGGTCATAAATGAGAAGAAAGACTCTGGGTCGTGAACTTAAGGCTCTGAATGTTAAGAATGACTTTAGGTCATAAATGAGAAGAACGACTCTGGGTCGTGAGCTCAGGGCTCTAAATACTAAGAATGACTTTGGGTCATAAATGAGAAGAATGACTCTGGGTCGCGAGCTTAAGGCTCTGAATGCTAAGAATGACTCTGGGTCATAAATGAGAAGAACGACTCTAGGTCGAGAGCTCAGGGCTCAAAATTGAAAGAATGACTTTAAGTCATAAACGAGAAAAACGACTCTAGGTCGTGAGCTTAGGGCTCTAAATAGAAACAATGACTTTGGGTCATAAATAAGGAAAACGACTCTAGGTCGTGAACTTAGGGCTTTGAATTCTAAGAATGACTCTGGGTTATAAACAAGAAAACGACTCTAAGTCGTGAGCTCAAAGCTCTAATTGGAAAGAATGACTTTGGGTCATAAACAAGAAAAACGACTCTGTGTCATGAGCTCAGGGCTCTAAATGCTAAGAATGACTTCGAGTCATGAATAAGAAAAAAGACTCTAGGTTGTGAGCTCAGGGCTTTAAATGTTAAGAATGACTCTGGGTCATAAATGAGAAGAACGATTTTAGGTCGTGAGCTCAGGGTTCTAAATGCTAAAAATGACTCTGGGTCATAAAAGAGAAGAACGACTCTAGGTCATGAGCTCATGGCTCTAAATGCTAAGAATGACTATGGGTCATAAATGAGAAGAACGACTCTAGGTTATGAGCTTGGGGCTCTAAATAGAAAGAATGACTTTGAGTCATAATTAAGAAAAACAAGTCTAGGTCGTGAGCGTAGGGCTCTAAATGTTAAGAATGACTCTGGGTCATAAATAAAAAGAACGACTCTGGGTCATGAGTTTAGGGCTCTGAATGCTAAGAATGACTCTGAGTCATAAATGAGAAGAACGAATTTGGGTCGTGAGCTCAGGGCTTTGAATGAGAAGAATGACTCTGGGTCATAAATAAGAAGAAAGACTTTGGGTCGTGAGCTCAAGACTCTGAATGCTAAGAATGACTCTAGGTCATAAATGAGAAGAACGACTCTGGGTCGTGAGCTCAGGGCTCTAAATACTAAAAATGACTCTGGGTCATAAATGAGAAGAATGACTCTGGGTCGTGAGCTTAGGGATTTAAATGCTAAGAATGACTCTGGGTCATAAATGAGAAGAATGACTCTGGGTCACAAGCTCAAGGCTCTGAATGCTAAGAATAACTCTGGGTCATAAATGAGAAGAACGACTATGAGCCGTGAACTCAGGGCTCTAAATAGAAAGAATGACTTTGGGTCATAAACAAGAAAAACGACTCTAGGTCGTGAGCTTAGGGCTCTAAATGCTAAGAATGACTCTGGGTCATAAATAAGAAAAATGACTCTAGGTTGTGAGCTCAGGGCTTTAAATGCTAAGAATGACTCTGGGTCATAAATGAGAAGAACGACTTTAGGTTGTGAGCTCAGGGCTCTAAATGCTGAGAATGACTCTGGGTCATAAATGAGAAGAACGACTCTAGGTTGTGAGTTCAGGGCTCAAAATGGAAAGAATGACTTTGTTTCATAAACAAGAAAAACAACTCTAGGACGTGAACTCAGGGCTCTAAATGGAAAGAATGACTCTAGGTCATAAATATGAAAAATGAGTCTAGGTCGTGAGCCCAGTGCTCTAAATGTTAAGAATGATTCTGGGTCATGAATAAGAAAAACGACTCTGAGTTGTGAGCTCAGGGCTCTAAAAGTTGAGAATGACTCTGGGTCATAAATAAGAAGAACGACTCTAGGTCGTGAGCTCAGGGCTCTGAATGCTAAGAATGACTTTGAGTCATAAATGAGAAGAACGACTCTGGGTCGTGAGCTCAAGGCTCTGAATGCTAAGAATGACTTTAGTTCATAAATGAGAATAATGATTGTGGGTCGTGAGCTCAAGGCTTTGAATACTAAGAATGACTCTGGGTCATAAATGAGAAGAACGACTCTAGGTTGTGACCTCAAGGCTTTAAATGCTAAGATTGACTCTAGGTCATAAATGAGAAGAAGAACTTTGGGTCGTGAGCTCAAGGCTCTAAATGCAAAGAATGACTCTAGGTCATAAATGAGAATAACGACTTTGGGTCGTGAGCATAGGACTCTAAATGGAAAGAATGACTTTGGGTTATATATAAGGAAAACAACTGTAGGTCGTGAGCTTAGGGCTCTAAATGCTAAGAATTACTTTGGGTCATAAACAAGAAAATGACTTTGGGTCATGAGCTCAGGGCTCTAAATGGAAAGAATGACTATGGGTGGTAAATAAGAAAAACGACTCTAGGTCATGAGCTCAGGGCTCTAAATGGAAAGAATGACTCTGGGTCATAAATAAGAAAAACGACTCTAGGTCATGAGCTCAGGGCTCTAAACATCTAAAGTGAAGAAGATGACTCTGAATGCTAAACAAAAAGAAAATGACAACTCTAAATGCTAGCAATGTGGCTCTGAACGCTGAACTAAAAGAAAATGGTGGCTTTAAATGCTAGGCTGATTAATGGCTCTGAATGCCAAACTGAAGAATGTTGGCTCTGAAAGCCAAATTGTGGAGAAATGGTGGCTCTTAATGTCGAATTGAAGACATGGCTCTAAACGGCAAACTGCGATGGAGTGATGATGGGGAATATGGCCTAGTGTGGTGTGTCGCCACTACTCTTGATCCACAAATCATAAAGTCTAAAGAAGTATCATAATAATCTGGATGTCTCTAGCTCAATATACTCTACTGGAGGTGCCTATCGTTGTCTCAAAGGAATGACCCACTGGGAAGTCTCAAGAAAAATAGTCCACTGGGAAAGCTATTACCATGTCAACATAACAATCTACTAAAGAGTCATAGGTACTGGGAAGGTCAAAACTCAAAATTCAAGCTCCTCTGAAGGCTCATCTCGACATAAATCATCGATGTTGTGACCAGTAATGCAAATAACTATTCCTCAACTGAATAAAGAAAATGGTAACAACTACGTGAGAAAACGATCATCTCCACAACAGAAAAAGGGTAATATGGCCCAGTATAGCAACTGACGCATCCCGCCATGAAGGTAATCGAAGAAAATATACCCTAGTATAGTAACTAGTACATCTGGTCCATCTTGATGACTCGAGAATTACTCAATGGGGATGTATAAGAGATCTGACATGTACTCCACTGAAATGATGATATGAGAGTCTATATGCTTGAGATAACTCCATCACAGAATCACGACAATATCAGAAAGTATGAGCCTGATTTAATGACTCAAGAAAGGCTCCACTAGGGAATCATCGTAAAATAAAAACAGATCATCAACTCGACATGTATCTCGTAAATGAGAATGATCATGAAAATCAATGGAGATCTACAAATCTCAACCAAAACGAAAATATACCCCAATATGGCATCAGATGTGTGGTAGGTCAAAAAACCAGATGACACCAAATCATCCATCACCAAGTGTGTAATCCTAATCATCCATATCCACACTTGAATCGGATCCACAGATCAAAGAAACATCTCCCAAAAGAAAAAGCATGATGATATCTATATGCCTAAAAGTGTGAGCCTGACTGAATGGCCCAAAAGAGACTCCACTGGGGGATCATGATAAGATAACGGTAGACCATTGATTACTACTCAAAAAGTGTTATTTTGTAGCTTGTAATTAACTCTTTTAAACACTTTTGAGTAGTACTTATTACTTTTTAACTCAATTAGCATATTAAGTACCTTTGCAATCATTTCTAATCAAATTGTGTGAGTTTTGGTGTTTTTGATAGTATTTTGATCACCAAAGCAATTCAAGATTGAGGAGAGTTCTATGGAATCCATGGAAAAGCAATTGGAAACTCATTAACATGAAGAACCTAAGCTTTGAAGCTTTATAGTCCTTTGCCATAAGCAAATCATGAATGCAATGAGGGAAAGCAAAGAGAGAAATCTAACATGAAGAATTCAAGAGGACAACAACTGTTGAACACTTTTGGAGCACTTCCTAGAGCTCAATTTATGCATACTATATGTCGTTTCGAAGCTCGGGAAGTCAGAAATCCAACACTTCAAACGGTGCATGATTCAGAGCTGAAATGAAGAAGTTAAAGTCATTGGAAGCCAATCACACCAAGTTGAAGGCCAATTTTGCAGGCTGCGAAATCAGCCTTTGGCTGCGAAATGGTGTCCTTCAACTTGCAAAATTTTGCAGCCATCTTACACGCCTGTGAAATCCTCCTGAGTGCTTCCAGATATTTGCGACCGACATTTTTAGATTTTTTGCTTCAGATATTTGATGTCTAAATCCCCATTATCTCCTTGTAATCCACCAATTATATGATTCCTTAGTTATTAAGTAAGAACAAAGGGTGAATAACCTCATATATATATTGTTTTTTAATTTCATTACATCAACACATCTCGGGAGCTTGTTCTCAGAGACATATTTTGTATAGTTTTGAAGGAAGTAAAATACAGAGCTTTGCTCTGCCTTACCTACTCAATTTGATTGTATTTTTCTTACTAGCCAAACAAGCTCTGAGGATGTTTCCTCAGAGAATGGTTGGCTAGACTTTTTGTTTCTTAGAGCTAAGGTAGCTGGGTAAGGTCCCGTGTGCAAGAATTGGTAGTTTTGTTGTTTCAGCTGTTAATGAAGAGAAAGTGCGACCCGTTTATGGTTTCTATGTTTTTAGTTAACTTAAAACGCCTTCAATTCACCTGGGCCAACACTTGGTGAGGCAAGTGATCTCCGTCCATGGAGATGCTCTAGTTTATCTCTTGCGAGCCTTTGGGAGGTGACTTGAAGGTAGGATTTTCTAGAATTGCCAACACTTGGTAAGCTTTTGGACTCTAAGGAGACATCCATTAGTTATCTCTTGCGAGCTTGAGAAGGGAAGTCCAAGGTTAATGATCACCTTGAATGGCAAATGCTAGGTGAGAGGCACGAGTCATTGCAAGATGTATCATTGAGAAGGATTTAGTGCTGAAATCCATAAAAGGGAAGCATCTGTACAACACTGGTTAGAGAATTAACTATATGTTAATTATCTAATGTGAGGAAAAGATTCAAGTGATCGGAGCTCTGTTTTTGCATGAGGAGCCTGACCCTAGTGATCCTAAAACTCCAAGGAACGTTTTTCTTCATAAGTAATTCCCATTACTTTCTTTTTAGTTAGCTTAAAAAAAATCCCTTTTAAACCAAAGTTTATGTTTTCTTTTGAAGCTAACCTTGAAATGAAAAAGCATCAATTCAACTTTGAATTAATGTCAATAGCAAGTTTGAAACCCTTCCCAGTGAACGATCCTAGAGCCACTATGCTATATTAGCTAAGGCTATCCTAGTGCATGGTGATATAGGTTATAAATTTTGTTGATTACTCCTATCCGAGGACCAAACTCAAGGTACACCAGCTAGGCACGCAATCAAATGGTGCCATTGCCGGGGACCATTAAGAGGACATGAATCAATTGATGCACCAATTGGGAACGAATCAACCATCAACTCAACATGCATCTTGTAAGTGGGGGTCATGTGACTCCATGAAGACCTATAAATCTCAACCAAAAGAGAAAATATGCCCCAATATAGCATCAAATATTTGGTAGATCGAAAAAAATGGAAAACCTCAAATCACCCATCATCAAATGCGAGATCTCAGTCATCCAAATCCATAGTTGAATCGAACCCACATATCAAAAGGCATATCTCAGGAAAAAAAAAAAAAAAAGCATGAGGACATCTAAATATCAAAAGTGTGGACTTTAATGAATGGCCTAAGAGAGGCTCCACTAAGGGATCATGATAAGATAACAAATAGGTCATTGTCTTGGTGTGTATCTCCTAAGTGGAGATGATCATGCAACTCCATGAAGATCTATAAATCTTAACCAAAAGGAAAATATGCCCTAGTATGGCATCAGATGTATGGTAGATCGAAAAAATCGGACAACCTTAAATCATCCATCATCAAATGCGGGATCCCAATCATCCAAATCCATCAAACCCACATATCAAAAGGCGTCTCTCAGAAGAAGAAACACGATGATATCTAAATATCAACCAGATCTCAAATACCTGTCCAAGTAGGGGTTGTCGAAGACGACATTTGATCCCATGGCCTCAGGGTGATCTTAAGACACGAGACGTAACGTAGGCTAAGGTGATAAGGTAATAGAAATGAAGGGAAACTAGACCCAAATACCCAATGAAAAAAACCATGACTTCATGTATAAAATGCAACATGTATGGAAAAACTTGTGAGCCATAAACCTAAGGGTGCCCAATGTGAATATAATATCAATAATGAGACGATGAAGCAAATCAAACTGATAATGAGATAGGCAAGAATGATGCAAGGTAAATATCAAACCTGGAATAGGTCAGTGTAAAAAAATAACAAGGGAGTGAAGCGAATGGGATGAATCACAAGCAATGACAAGAATGATAGTGAAACAATGAATATACAAAGAAAAGTGATGATAAACTCAAATCAAACATGGAGTGAAGTCACATCAACAATGAATGTAATGATGGAAATGACAATGACCCAGAGCCCCTAGGAGAAGGTCACTCATCTCACTCTCAAAGAGATATGACAAAGTGAATACAAAGAAAAGAGGATCTCAGAAAGCTCACATACAAACTCTCACCCACAATCATACTCGATAAAGTGACCCTCGAATATCAATATACACGCCCAATGATGGAGAATACTATGCACATACACGCATTCATAGAATATGAGTGGACTTTAAAGGATCTATAGCTGAAGCAATCATACCCTCCAATGGTACACAACCCTCTACACGCCTTCAAAAAGACGGGGCGCTTCCATGCAAGGTGGTCATTGCCTCCACACATGCACTACCTCGACATCCCAAGGGGGTTCCTATGGTGAAATTTCTCGCAACTCTCAGCACTTAGTAGTCAACTAAAGTGCATAGTGAGTGGTATGGGTGCATCCGAAAATCCTATGAAACTAAAGCAGAAAATGAAACACACTGGTCACATAAATATATATGAAACCTAACTCCGGGCTATACAAGTCTTCAAAGATCGGACTCCAATCAACGTTAGTATGTCCACCTTCTCCAAAATGCTCCCAAACATCGATATAGTCCGTTGCTAGACCCTACTCCTAACCACTAGCTCGGTCAGAGAAACAAACATACACAAGGCCTCACACTTGCAAATGTAAGAACCGAAATGAAGGAGATGACCGAAACTAGAGGGTTGGAGGTAAGGGAATATATGTGCGACCCACATAGAAAAGCAACATGCAAACAAATAGGAGAAACGCAATCATGCAACAAGCAGTCAAGCAAAGAAAAAGTATATCATCCATGTCCACACACAAGTTAAATGAGAATATGACAATCAAAATGAATAGCAACAAGGATAACATGCTCAAATATGATCAAGATAATATACAAGCAAAAGAGTCAACACTAAGACAACAAGGTATATAGCAACACGAACATACATGTCAGAGTGAACAGGATAATCATGGCAAGAGTAGAATCAATATGCTAAGACAAACAAGAGAATCAATCAATATCATCAACATGTCAATGTCACAAATGGATATAGCAATTAAGAATAGGAAATAGCCACATCAAAATCCTCAATATGCTATGATCACTCAAGCATAGAGAAGCATAAAGGGAAGGTATCCATCAACTGACTAATCAAACACCACATTTGCCTCACCTTAATTTCAAGCTTGACCCTCATAATTCCTCAGTGGAGTCACCATTTTGTGGATCCCGCATTTTTGCACGATGTGTTCCCACTTGATGGCGAAACTCGTTTTTTATTTATTTGGTGAAAATATGATTTTTAGAAAAAAAACTTGGAGTCGCTACTTATTTTTGTTTTATTTTTAAAGGGAAAACAAAATAAGAAAGAAAACCCTAAGCGTGACTCCTTATTTGGAAAAGATAATTTATGAAAAACCGAGTTTGGGCTCAAGGGTCATGTTACTTATTAGAAAGGTACAGTAAAAACCATAGCACCCCTCGTAGCCCCTAAAAATGGGTCTCTACTAAATAAGGTGAAACAAGCATGACAATTAACTAGGAGATCAATGGATACCAAAATGATCATAGGTAAAAAAACAAGTCATGATAATGAATAAATAAACAAAGTGAGAGTGAGAGCATACTTTGGCAATAGGTAATAAAGCGCTATCATGGAAACAAAATTAGCTCAAGTATAAAATTATCACATGCATATCAAAGATCAAGAGAAAAATCAAGCATAGTAGTTGACAATCGGAAGAGAAAATTCATATGTGGGGCCCCCACCAAAGCCCAATTTATCTTGCATGAATTAGTATCACAAATTCCATTATTTTGGAATTATGAAAAATTCATTCTTGCTTAATTAAAATCAAGAGAAACAGAAAAATTATTTTAAATTCAAAGAAAATTTGAGAAAATTGCTTACCTGAAAGGAAAGGTAGCAAGTTTATTTAAAAATGAGATTTTTAGCGACTGAAAACCCTAATGAAGGATGAAAGGTGGTAGAATTAAAAAATGCTTGAAAACTGTAGTGAAATTAAAATTATTTGAAAGAAAACTAGAGTTTTGAAATTTATTTGAAAATTGAAGTCTAAAAAATTAGTTGAAATTGAAGTCTTGAAAATTAAATTTAAGAATTGGAATTTTGGAAATTAAATTTAAAACAAATTGGAATTTTGAAAATTATTTGAGAATTGGAGTTTTGGAAATTAAATTTGAAAGAAATTGGGGTTTTGAAAATTAATTGAGAATTGGAGTTTTGAAAATTAGTTTTAAGAATTGGAGTTTTGGAAATTAAATTTAGGAATTGGAGTTTTGAAAATTATTTGAAAATCAGAATTTTTAGCAATTAAATTTGAAAATTGGAATCTTGGAAAAATAATTTGAAACTGGAAGTTATGAAAATTGGAACTTGGAACTTGGAAAAAAATTATTGGAAAATGAGATTTCTTAAAAATTAAATTTCGAAATTGGAATTTTGAAAAAATTATTGGAAAATTGGAGTTTTAAAAATTAAATTATGAAAATTGGAATCTTGGAAATTATTTAAAAATTGAAATTCTGAAAATTAAATTAGAAAAGTGGAGTTTTGAAAATTAAACTTTAATATTAAAAAAATATATATATATATATGTGGTCCTTAGAAGGCATGCCAAAGGTGGGCATGCATACACCACAATGGTTGTCTTGTTCATTTCTATCTCGGAATTCCCAAGATCCATGAGATTGTTCTGATCATTCTCTCTCAACTAACCCGACTGTTACCCATCTTGGCCAACAAAGAATATGAAATCCTCAGGTTTACGCACCCCTTACTTCATCAGTTTTGCAGCTTCATCCATACTCCAAAGACCCGCCGAAGTACATGGAACAACCATGCAAAGATGGTTTTCCGGTCCAGATTAGTGGCTTGGTAGAGACGCAATTGCAAGTTGCTGCTACCTAGGACATGAATGGATTTCATACAGAGGCTTCAATTCTGAAAATCAAGTAGAAGCATTCCAATGGAGCAGAAATAATGGAGACTACAAGGCGCTGAGTGTACCAAAGCTAAAGATGGGCAAGAACTGATCATAAACACACTGAAGTGGCCATGCGAATGAGGAGCCTTGTGGACCAAACATCAATTCTTCCTGGTGAAAGCATTATGATTAAAATTGAAAATTTTCCATTTTCATACATTGGACAGTCACACTACGGATCATCACTACCTCGACCTTTTTTTTTTTTTTTTTTTTTGCCGCTGAATATGATGAGAGACTTGGGAAAGAATCACTCCCAATAGGTATGTAAGATGAAGATTTGAAGGGTGGTTGGTGAGCATGGTGATGTTTCTTGGAATTAAAACAATCATGACTCCTCCAGTTATTTCTAATCCAAGAGAGAGACGAGTGATATCCAGCAGCAGCAAGTCTTAAACTTTCTCATTGTCCTCACTACTAAATGGCAACTTGTACTTTGGTAGAAACTTCAGCAGGAGTTGAAATGGGTTCAACAGGTGGGACCAAGTTGTTTGCAATTGATTGGAGCTACTTAGCTACAAACCAAGAGCGAGATATACTCCATGAGAGAGATCGAGAATGCCTAGGTGGGTCGTGTTGTTGATCCTTGCTTGATTGATGACACTTAAATGACCGGTTATGGTGTGAGAAAATAGACCCAACTTCCTTCTCATCCAGCATTACCGTGGCCAAGTCCATCAAAGCCTTTCTTGCACGACGGAACTGCCCTTCACCCATCATACTCCGATGAGAATCCATAGCAGACAAAGCAATTTCCAACTGTTTTTCCCATTACCGAATCTTCTCAATTCCATCATGAGTTGCATTACAAATATCAAGAGCCTTTAGACATCGATCAAAGAACTCAGCAACCAGATGGTCTAAAGGTGGTTTGGAGACCTGAATTTTGTTGTTCAACAAGATAACCCTGAATTCCTCATGGCAACAAATGAATGCATCCAACATTTTCCGCATCCAAGCAAGAGACAACAATTCATCAACACTGACAATTGAGAGATCATGAAATCGCTTAGAAATCAGTTGTAGAAACAATTCAATATCTAACTCTTGAGTATTAATGTCGTGATTTGCTTCTACGGAATGAACCTGTTCACGCTTAATACTTAAAATTGAGCGACCGATTGATACAAAAGGTGAAGTAGTCCCCTGATTATCTACTGGTGAAACTTGGGCCATTAGCATGTCATGCGGAGCTTAGAAAGAAGACGCAATGATCATGGAGTAAGAACTGCAAGTCCCATTTATCTTAATTCAATACATTTGAATAGATTTGGTATTTGCCTGAAGATCTTAAATCAATGTGGACTGGGAATCCATATTTTCAACAGTCTCATGGATTGTCTCCTCCGGAACAACCTCTCTGTATCTTTCTATTGGGCACAAAAGCAGATATAACATGGTCTTCACAAAAATTCATAGCACAACTGTTTTCTCCAACTTGAGCTCCATCCGACTGAGTGTTCATACACTGATTGCTATCTAGAGGTGAGCTTAACTGATCCATATAAAGCTTAGAATCTACATAAAGCTCTAAGAAATGGGACAATCTAGGAGATGAAATGAAGAGTCTCACTAGAAACACTCATGAACAAGCACAACAATGTGAAAATAAAAACCCAAGAGAAACAGATAATAGACATACAAAAAATGGGTGGCCAAATGAGCCGCATTATATGATCATTTAATGGGCTTATGATGGTAAAGAAAACAACACCAGTAAATTCAAAATGAAATGTAGCCAATATGAAACAGAGTAAGCAATAACAGAGTCTCAATAATCTCAATCTAAAACTGGCATGAATAATAACATAAAATAAAAACCAGTAATGGCAAGCATATGAGCAACCTAAAAGTCTATAGAAACATCATATGTACCTGGCAAGACTTCTCTCAAGCAAGCTCTGCTTGTCTTCGAGCACTCCTTCCTCCACCCAAAATGTAGAGATACTCCATCTTCTTCTCTCAAAAACCTACTCTTCAGATCTCTCTCGAGACCCACGACAAACTACTCACTCCCTCAAAGATGTTCAAGCTCAGCTCATCATTTTTTTTCCTATGGTTCTTATTGCTCTCCGAAATGGCCTTTTTTTTTTTTTTTTACTGCCTTTTCCAAGACACTAGCTCACACATCTACTCTCCCTCCGTTCTCTGAAAAAAAAAAAAATCCTTTTCCCCTCAAGCTCCTCTCTCTGCTCAAGCTGTTTTTGCTCCAAAAAAAAAAAAAAAAAAAAAACCTCGTCATCTCCTAGTCTCATCCTCTGCTCAGTTCATCCATGCTCTGTTTTTCTTTTATTTCTAGTCCCATCTTCCATCTGTTCCATTGTTTTTAGTTCAGCGAAGACGTCACTACCTTCAACCACCACCATGGTGAGTGTCCTTTTCCATGCACCTCAATCATGCAGCTTGGCCACCTCATGGAAAGGTCGTCCCCCACTCTTTGCCTAGCTCACTTCGGGGTGGTAAAAAAAAAAAGAATTCTTCCATCCGAGGGGGTCTACAGCAGGCCATTTCTTAGTTTTTTTTTTTTTTCTTTCAACATGCCAAATCCTTCCTACCTACACGCATATTTCATCATTTTTTTTTTCTCATCTCTAAAGTAAAAACTTTTAACCTCCATGCTCCCAAATTTTATGTAATTTTCACATCCAAAACTATATATATATTTATTTATTTATCTAGATCTATTCATTTGAGTAATCAAAATTGAGATATTCCGAAGAATATCTAAAGTGTTCAAAACTAATTAACGAATATAAAATATTAATTTAAGGATTAAAAATCGTACCTAAAAATTTGATCTTTAAACTTTAAACCTCCAAATCTTCAACCCTATACTCTCTGATTTTTTTTATCTCTATGTAAAAAGATTTTCTGAATAGAGAAAATAGGAAAAATTATAATTTTTACCTAGGGGTTTTAAATACGAAAAGACTTTTGTACCCTTATTAAATTACTTTAATTAATTAATAATTTCTAAATTACAATTTTACCCCTAAATTGGGTTTGGGGCATTACAACTATCCTTTTTGTTACCTACCAATGAGGGTATCATTGATTGTATTTCTCGCTTATTTAATTTGTTATTAGAATTCAAAGTTACTTTGATAGAAGTCAAGTTCCATCTCAATCTCAATCCTCATTTAACTTAGTTCACAAAATCATAATGATATTCTCATTCAACTTCTTTTCAAATTTATCTACAATGCATATATTTTTTTCTCAAAGGTTTTTTGCCACACTAGATGTTGGTAGGGGCACTAAAGCTCCTCCTTTTGGCTAATTGTTGGATAGGATATTTATTAATTATATTAATTATAAATTAAGCACATTTTACAATATTGAAGGGATGCATCCCAAAGTAGCATACCTTGATCCAATTATTCATATCTTTCTTACAATATCTTGTCTTAAACACCTTTTTATAAATACTTGGATTTAATATTATTATTTATATTTAATTAAATATTTATATTTAATTAAATTACTTTTAGTTATTTTTCATGCAATATCCAATGGGAGATTGGAATGGGAGATGTGTGACAAATAAGGAAAATAGTAAGGGACTCGGTACTTATTGAACTTCTCATCTCAATCGTTGGATGCCTATGATGAAATTTGAATAGTTGAATATCAATACAAATAAATAAAATCAAGATATAAAGATACAAATGGATGAGATTCATATACAAAACTATGAAACCCAAAACCCAAAAACGTATATATGATACCTACCCAACAATAACTTTGGGTTATGCCAACAAATTAAATGAGTGATTGAGATCTAAATGAGAATTAAGCATGGAAATAAGATTCCAAGTGTGTTTGAGAACAAAAAAATATATCATTGAAGTTTAAAAGTACTAGTTGACTACACATAAGAAAATAAAAGAATGATAAAGAGTTGAAGTAAAAAAGTATCCTTCAAGTACTCTCCTAGGGGCCCATAAATAAATGAAAACTAGTTATTGAGACTAAGATGAGAGTTGAGCATGTCTAAAAATAGTATAGAGCGCACACATATTTTTTTTTATAAAGCTTTTCATTGCGCCAACTAATCTTGGTATATAGGATATTTTAAATTAATTATACTAATTATAAATTAAAGACACTTTACAGTATATGGAGATAACATCTCAAAGTTGTATACGTTAATCCAATTATTCATATCTTGCTCATATAATCTTGTCTCACACATTTTTAAGTACTTGTATCCGACACTATTATTTGTATTAGTTAAATTTTCATATTTAATTAAATTACTTTTACTTATAATTTTCATATGTTATCTCATAAGAGATGTATCAAATAAAGAAATATAAGGTATTGGATATGAGAAAAAGTTATTTAGGTTATATATTTATATGAACTCCTTTTAACCTTATAAACATATTTTAAAGTTATGGGGAATCTTTTGGGTTCAGAACAAATAATATCTACACAATTAAGTGCATGTTGTAACAAATGGTATCAAAGCCAATCATCAACCCTGGTGTGGGGTTTGTTTGGCTCCATGAAGAGTGTTTGTTTATTTGGCCTGTAATCTCATGGGACAAAACAAGGACGTTACGTCTGCATGAAATGGTTTTTATGATATCCCACATCAGATATAAGAGAAAGTTATCAGAGCTACATATGTATGGATTTCTCTTAATCTTAAAAACGTGTTTTAAAGTCATGAGAGTCCCTTAAATACAAAACGAACAATATCTATATGATTAAGAGCAAGTCTTTATATTAATACCAACTAAATTGTTAATTCCAATTGTTGGATATATATAATGAAATTTACACAATCGATACCTAAAAAAGTGTAACTAAATTGTTAATTCCAATTCTTGGATATATATGATGAAACTTACACAATCGAAAAAGTGTAACTTTATGATGAAATTTACACAACCGATACCTAAATTCAGACAATAAATTAAACGAGGGATTGAGATTGAGAGAAGAGATGGGCATCAAAATAAGATTTCAAGTGTTTCCAATAAAAGAAAATGTATAATTGACTTAAAACAAAGAAAAATAGTAGGATGATGGATACTTGATATTGAAAAAGTATATAGGAGATAGGATGATGGATAGTTAGTACTTAGTACCCAAAAGGTATCTTTAATACTCTGGTGGGACCAACAAATAAATCATGGAAACAAAGACAATCCGCTGAAATTTTCAGCTTGGATCCCAATTATCAGCTTGGAAAAAACACTACAATAGTAGAGGATCCAAAGTTTTTAATAATGCTTTATATAATAAAATGTATTTTTTAAAGGGTCATTTAACTATAATTATCCATGTATCACTTCAATTAATTTTTTTCAAATATTATTCTGAGTATTTTTTAAAAAAAAATTAAGCACATAATTTATATAAAGAAACTTTTACAAACATTAGAAGATGTTGTCCCTCTCAAAATCACTTTCAACAAGTTTAAAATTATATAATTAAATTCTTTTAAAAGGTGTGTTGAAATTTTTTTTTCATTATTATGCTAGAAGGTTGATTTAATTTTAATTTTAAAAGATATAGGAGAACATATTATTAAAATAAAATGAATTTTAATGATCTTACATGAACATACAATATAATTTATTGTGTTATCTAATCATATCATTGAAATCATATTTATTGCTCATTAATTTGTTGTCAAAATTCAAATTTACTTTGATAGAAGCCAAGGCACATCTAAATCTCAATCTTCATTTAATTTGTTGTGAGAATGAAAGTTACTAATTTGATAGGCATCATTTCGGGTTTAGCTCTTTCCTCAACTTTGTCACCACTAATCGTCTACTTTTTATTTGAATCTTATTTGTTTGTAACTTTGTACCTTGATCCCCCTTCAACTCTTTTCTTCATTCTGCCATTGGTCACATGTTTTTTTGTCTGAACATTATTTGTTTATACTTTTGTATTTTGATTTTTTATCTAAATCTTATTTATTTATATCTTTGTACCTTAATCCTCGACTCTTTTTCCTAGGCTCTACCCTGCCTCTAGTCCCATGCATTTTATTTGAGTCTTATTTGTTTACAACTTTGTACATTGATCTCATTTATTTATCAAGATGAGAACTTCGGTTGGTGCATTTCTTGAGAAAATTTAATTAAATATGAGTAATAGTATTCCACACATAGATAAAAATATGATTAAGATAATATAAGATGATATGAATAATTTACATTAAAGTATAAAACTTTGGGTTATATCTTTGATATTGTAATTTTTTTAAAAAATTTATAACTAGTATAATTAATTTAAAATATCTTATCCCACATAGAGGAAAAAACATTTTCTTGGGGATTAAGGGAAAAAAACTTAGATTTACCCTCAAACAAAATGAAAAACATTTAGAGAAATTTTTTAAAGGAATTAAAAATTGTAAGATGTTTTACTAAAATAATTTCAATAAGAATATGGGATTTTTTTACAAAGAATTCAATAATTTAATATGTTATAAAATTTTCACATAACTAAATATAAAATCAATAGAGAAAAATGGAATTTTTTTATTTTAGAAGTATTTTATCATGAACTATGATTAAAAACACAAGTTGTGACATCCCACATCGGATAGAGGGGAAAGTTCCTGACGCTATATATGTAGAGACTTCTCTTAACCAAGTAAACGCGTTTTAAAGCCGTGAGGGCCCTCTTGGGCGCAAAGCGAACAATATCTACATGGTTGAGTGCGGGTCGTTACAAATGGTATAAGAGCCGATCCCCGACCCCGGTGTGGGGTTTGTTTGGTCCCGTAAGGGGTGTTTGTCTGTTTGGCCCCACAATCCCGTGGGACACAACGAGGACATTGTGTCTACATGGGGGGGGGGGGGGGGGTGTTTGTGACATCCCACATCGGATAGGGGCTGTTTAGCCCCACAATCCCGTGGGACACAACGAGGATGTTGTGTCTACATGGAGGAGGGGGGGGGGGGGGGGGGGTGTTGTTTGTGACATCCATATCGGATAGGGGGAAAAGTTCTTGGCGCTATATATGTAGAGACTTCTCTTAACCAAGTAGACGCGTTTTAAAGCCGTGAGGGCCCTCTTGGGCCCAAAGCGAACAATATCTACATGGTTGGATGCGGGTCGTTACATAAGTTGTTTGATGGTTAGATCATTTGAGTTTTGATAATCATATGTACGCACAAATTTCGTAACAACCTTGTGATGTAAGTAAAACAATAGAAAAAATATGCGAAACAAATTTTTTTATTAAAACTATTAAATTGTGGGATATAATCTTTATCATAATATTCTTTTACAAATATATATATATATATATATATATATATAGATATATCACCTTGATCACAATTTAAAAGACAACGATGCAAATATTTCTTTGATTTTAGAGATCAATTGAAGACTACAAGTTGTTTGTTTTTTAATAAACTTATTGAAAGGTGAAGATCGCTTTTATAACACTTCTATCATTTCTTGAACTTGGTGGAAGATTTTGTGAAGCCTCTAGAGTCCTTTTTTGCCGATTTAAAGAAGTCTCTTCATTTAGAGAATTAAAATTTGGAATTCTCTATTATTTAGTTGCTTAATTCAAATTTTATGTTAACAACTTGTCTTTTTCATTAAAAAAAATTTTGAACAAGGGAATATTTATTTACTCTTTATTCTCTTTTGATTTTAATTGAAATATTTATTTCCTTTAAGAATTTGTCAACAAAAGAATATTTATTTTATTTTTTTAATTCTCCTCTTATTGCAATCGAAATAATTAATTTTACTTGAAAGATTAAAATTTGTATTATTCCAAATTTCATCACGCGTTTCATTATTTTCAAATGTATCTAGAATTTATCACTTGTAGATCCAAAATTTTATCGAGGGAGTCATATTTTTTTTATAACCAATTTAGTGATAATTTATTTCACTAAAAATTTTGATGTCTACGATATCTCTCTTGATAAAAGTTTGATGATTATTGTTATTTATAATTCAAAGTATCTTACAAAATTTTATTATTTTGTACCGTTAGAATTAAAGAATTATACATAAACTCCCTTAGTATAAATAATTATATAATTATTTATTAAAATTTGAAAATAAACAAATTAAAATTCTAAAGAATTGAGGGAAACTAACAATTTTAAAAATTATTTAATAAAATACCACAAAAAATTATTAAAAATTCATTTTCATTTGAGAATGAAAAATTAAATAAAAAAATTCACAGACACGAAATAAATTGCCATTTTTCTCTGGAACTGAAGAATATACGGGTCCCAAAATTAGAAAGGGAGGGGTCATGGTGCCCCAGCGTCGTTTCTGGATCTGCTCCTGCCTAAAATGACAAGTAGCTCAGAATGATCCATACGTAGAGTCGGACTTTGCTCGTATCTTCAACCTCAAGTTGTCTACTCTAGTCTGAGCCATAATAAATAAAAGGGAAGTAGGTCCCCCTCCCCACCACCCCTCACCCCTCACGGCAGATCCGAGATTTCGCCTAGGTGGTGGTCTGGGTTGGTGAAGTTGCCCCCACATCCACCGGCGACCGCCCACCGCCCACCACCCACCACCCACAACCCAGATCGGCCGCTGCCGTACAGAGGAGAAGGGACTCACGCAACTGGGTCCTACATCCCGATGAGAAAACACTTGGTTTCCACACATTCCAAGATCAACGGCCACCCTACGTTGGTAATTTGGTAGACATCCACTTCCCCTTTTTCTTTGCCCTATTAATAGAGGGGCCCTTGTGACCAACTCGAAGTCTCTAAGCCCCATCCTTCTCAGCTTGCTTAGCTTCGAGATTCAGTATTGTGTAGGTTTTTTGACATTTGACATAGACATAGACATAGATGGGGGCTTTGGATGAGGGGCACTTTAGTGTGGAACTGGAGGATGGCGTGAATGTGGAGGTGGATTTGAGCCAGAGACTCTACCCATTGAGGAGGCTGTTAAAGTGCTTCTGCAGGGTTTGGGTGAGGATATCAATAGGGAAGGCATCCGTAAGACCCCTGCCCGTGTTGCCAAGGCCCTTTGTGAAGGAACTAGAGGTACCATCTCCCTCTGTTTTTTTTTTCCCTTTCATCTGCTGCTTTTTCTTGTTTCTTCTTTTATTCTGTGTTGGAAAATTTTGGGACTGGGACTTAGTTTTATTTTCAGCTTAATGTATTGGTTGGGAAATTGTGATCTACCTCACTTTATCTTCATTATCTACATATATGTGTGTGTTTGAAAATTTTGAGTTATTGGTTAATTCACTATGTTTGAGACTTTCTCAACATCTCAGTATATGTATTGCCGAAAATTCTGTACCCACCTTGGTTTTGTCCTATGGCTCATTAGTTGGATTTTGAGACAGCCTTTTTGCCTGTACAAATCTCTGGATTTGTCTTGGGCAGGGTGAGCTACTTCTCGTGGACCTAGGCAGGATAAAATATGTGATCCTTCTCTAGAAATTAAATGATTCCCAAATCTTTGTAGTAAATCTAAAGGTGAGTTGTAAACTTGGGAGTTAATGAATCTAATTTTCTTCCTGATGCATACATAAGATTTGTTTTTGATGGGTAAATTTTCGTTCCCATTGAGACTTTTAACCTGGAACCTCCCACCGACCCTCCCTATCCTTTTACGACTTGAGCCAGGCCAGCCAGGCCTCAAGGGAGGAAAAAAAACCCACAATCCATTGGCTTGCTTGTTTTTGTAAGGCCTAAACTGAGCCAAAATTTCTGTTGAAGTCAGAAGCAAACACTAAGTTAGCATATTTAATTTCACTCTAATCATTATTAGATTATAAGCTTTGGCATCCCCATTCACATTCAATGGTTTACTTTCATTGTATCTGAGACCGTGATGCCATGCCCTGCCAACATTGTAATAATCCTTGTTTGAGATCCAGGAGATAGTGTTATATTACATATTACAGGTCGGTTTAGGATTAAGATACCTTTTGCAAAAGGGCTCCCTGGATTCACTTTTTCCTGGATGTGAATGAAGTTGACTTTCAAGTCTGTTTCCTTGGATGTCAACCAAATTAGTTGGCTGTTGCCTCCTGTTTGAAATTATGGTTTCTTTTCAGGTTTAAATTTCCATTTTTGCTTATGGATTGTACCATTTTTCAGTATTATTCATATATTTTTTATGTGAAGTTGGTGCATTCATGGGCAAGAAAAAGGCTATAGAAGGTGGATTGCTGATGCAAATAGGTTCTTTGATAGCCATTTATGAATCCTGTTCTTTAAAGTTTAGTTTATTGTGCATGGCTTAACACTTGTAGGTTGTAAGCATTTCTCCACATTATTCTAATAATGTCATGTGAAATTGATGAATTCATTGATTGGCAAAGGTTGGTAAAAGGTGGCTGTTCAAAAAATATGAGGCATGGATATGATATCTAGATATCTTATGGACTATTATTGATTTGGAGTTGGAGTGATGGCTTGCAAATTATTAAGTAGAACTTTTATTTCTTTTTCTAGGTTACAGGCAAAAGGCAAAAGACATTGTTCAAGGTGCCTTATTCCCTGAAGCTGGTTTGGATGATGGAGTTGGTCATGCAGGAGGAGTGGGCGGGCTCGTGATTGTTCGAGATCTTGATCTCTTCTCATACTGTGAATCTTGTTTGCTTCCATTCCAGGTAAAGTGTCATGTGGGTTATGTCCCATCAGGGCAACAGGTTGTGGGCTTAAGTAAGCTTTCTCGGGTAGCTGATGTTTTTGCAAAGCGACTCCAAGATCCACAGCGTCTCGCAGATGAAGTGTGTTCTGCTTTGAACCATGGGATCAAGCCTGCAGGTGTTGCTGTTGTACTTCAGTGTTTACATATTCATTTCCCGAATTTAGAGTTGGGCTTCCTTGATTCAACCCATCAAGAGTGGGTCAAAGTATCGGTTTGTTCTGGTAAAGGCCTTTTCGAAAATTCAAAGGCCACCATTTGGAGCGATTTTTTAAGTCTCCTGAAATTCCGAGGCATGAATGTGGAGAAAACCCGTACCAAAGATTCCACAAGTCCATGTTGGTGCCCGTCCCAGTCTTCCTCTGCTTTAATTCCATGCAAGATAGAACTTGTCCACCAAATGGATGCTGCAGTAACTTCAATTCTCAAGTCTTTGGGTGAAGACCCATCGAGGAAAGAGCTGGTACGAACCCCTAATCGTTATGTGAGGTGGCTGATGAACTTTGAAAAAGCTAACTTGGAGCTGAAGTTAAATGGGTCTGTTTGTGGTAAGATGGATCCTTTTCATCCCAGTTGCAACGAGGCAGAGATGCAGTCTGAGCTGAACTTGGCATTCTGGTCTCTGTGCGAGCATCATTTACTTCCCTTTCATGGTGTTGTGCATATAGGCTACTTCTGCACCAAAGGAACCAATCCCATTGCAAGATCCATTTTAGAGTCAATAGTACATTTCTATGGCTTCAAGCTCCAAGTACAGGAAAGGCTTACCAGGCAGGTTCTGAGACTGTTTCATCTCTGCTAGGTGGAGATGTGATAGTGGTGGTGGAAGCTAGTCACTCGTGCATGGTCTCCAGAGGAATTGAGAAGTTAGGAAGTAATACTGCTACAATGGCTCTGCTTGGCCGGTTTTCAACCGATGCTGCTGCAAAAAACATGTTTTTGCAGAACATTCAAAACACTTCAACTTCTTGAGGACAAGGGTTCAAATCCAGATTTCTTCTATCTATTACAAATTTTTTTACTTGCATTGGTATTCCTTTTTGGTTTTCTTCCCCCCTGATCTGCAGTCTCACAGGCATGACCGGGATAAATTGCAGCTGATCTGCCAGAGTTGTGTTCAAGTTGGAAATGCTACGGTAATTGAGGATCCAAGGTTTTTATTTCATTCATTCATGTTTCTACTGATATGTAGCATAGACACCCTTGAAAAGAAAATTCCAGCAGCATGTCATTGTTTCTCTATGATCACTTTCTCTTCTGAAAACATCTAAGCAAAGTTTCATCCTTTTTTTCATAATGGAAAATAGAGAAGTTTAGATTTTGGAATCCAATGTTCATTTCCATAATCTTTGTTGAACGTCTTGTTTGTGTTTTCGCAATCCAAATGGGAGTGGTGGGATTTAAATGAGAACATCATATAGAGTGCATTAATAATTTTCTATTCATAACAGAATCAAATTTGAGTAGGTGTGGAATATGAATGGTTTTAGAAAGGGATATTCTTTGTTTAGAGGTTTTTTCCATCCTTTTATGGAAATCTAGTGAACCAAATCCTAATGGGTGGGTGAGAGACGTGAGAGTGAGAGAGCAGAAAAGGCAAAAGTTGAAAAGGGCCTCTGGGCAGACATAGACCAAAATCACCCTCTTTTCTTCCTTCCACCAGCCTATCTCATTCATGCTTCACGTCGTGGCTCATGCCCCACTCCCATCTCATCTCATTCTCATTCACTCATTTATTCTATTGGGTCAAAACAAACTTTCGTTTATTAGTTGGTCTTATAAGGGATTTTTAAAAAATTCAATAATTTTGAAACATTTTTATTAAAATATAACTCTTCAAAACTATTTTCAAATTTTCAACACTTTCAAAGAGTTCAATTGAAAATTGAATATTGATATGGTCTTTCAAAGGAGTAGCTTCCCTATGTAATTTGAAGTTGTTCTTTTTAAAAGATTTTTTTTTTTAAATATTTAGTTTTATTATAATTTTTTTTAAAAAAAATTAATATTAATTAAAAATTTATATATTTTAAAATTATTTTATAAATTTGAAATGATATATACAAATATTTCATTGACTTTAAATGTACTTTTTATTTTACTCCACTATTTTGTTCCTTCTATTATTTCTTTTCTTGGTATTTTCTCTCAAATTCTTGGTGGCCAAACATAAGGTAATCCTTATAATTGCTTTTGATGGCTTTGGGACTTTTTGTGTTTTAAAATTAATTTTTCTAATTTTTAATTTAAATGATAGACGTATGATTGGGCCCAGATTGGAAATTTAACTTATGTTTATTTGACACTGCTTATGTATGATTGGAATGTTGGAATTTCATACCCGCAAGTCTTGACACGTTTTAGTGCAAGTGTTTAATTGAATAAACATAAATAATATTATCAAAATTATGGACATCATTGCCCAATTTATAAATGCCAAAGAACGAAACACGGTCCAATTTAAATATTAATAATTTCTCTCAATGCTGGTAAATGAACACCAAAAAGTAAGATGAGTTATGAAAATGGTTGGCTTACCAGCCCATCCTCAATCTTTGTCGGAATTTCCTAGCAGCTCCACCAGATGCTGCAAATAAACAAGCTCCATGGTCATGTCTGTAACCACGGATGAAAATTTCAGTATATATTGATGATATATCACGTATTAGAAGTTATGGAAATGATATCAGGTGAAGAAATATCATTTAGGCGAAATTTTGGGAAAAATTGCCAAAAATCGTCAATATCGTCGATTTTTCTCGATATATTGAATGGTCAACGTGAGTCAATAGACAGTCAAATGTGCTACAGTACCTCCTAAAAATTGCCTTGCAATTTTTGCTCCTGTTGTTAAGGAGCGATTAAAATTATCACGATAATTTTATTCATAGTATTTTTAATAAATTAATTAAATATTAAAACATTGTACATATATCACAATTTATTTTATATCATTTAATACAATTTAATTAAATTGATCATAATTTTAATATTAAATATATTTTAAATTAGACATATTATAATAAAATATCACAATATTATTATGAAATAATATTTGATATAATTTAATAATAAATGTACACTTATAAAATTCATATTTTTTTTTATTGTTGTATATAATATTATTATCAAATATGATAAATCATATTATTCATATATCAAATTCTTTAATAAAACAACTTTAAAATGTCTATTTAATTACATTTTTATGAGGTTTTTATTATATTTTTATGAATTTTGATCAATTTTAGGCTTATCGATATTTTTTTCCAAAACATCCATCGATATATCTGTAAAATCAAAATACCAATTGTTAGCCCAAGGGTTCTCCTAATCGGGTTTTGATGATAACAAACCATGACTAAGTGACTAATTGATTTGAATGGTAAAGATTCTCAGGTATAAATTCGAAAATTCATCAAAGGACCAAATGGATACAAGATTGAGACTTTTGGAAGACTTGATCATAGGCAACGAATGTAAGATGAATGCATGAGTGCACTTAGGATTTTCATACTGTTTCATGCATCTTAGAAAACTTGGTTTATCCTTTAAAACTTCAATTTCCTTAAAACCCAAGTTTTATCAAATGTACCTTAGGCAAAACGTTTTAAAATTGACATATTAATTCACCTAAAGACCTTGCTTAAGTGTTAGAAAAGAAAGGAATTGAAAAAGATAGGTTTTCGGGGCCAAAAGGCTGAACTGATCGAGGCTTTGACCAACCGGCTCAATCGGTTGGGGAATCGGTCAACTGGTTGCCCTCATCCGGTCGAGGTTTGGTCGAGGAGTGCCAAAAACACTTTCTCTCATCCAGTAGCTTCCTCTTCTCGGTTAAGGTTCACCCTTTCCCGGTCGAGGTCCGGTCGACCTTTGGTCGAGGCAACGGTAACCTGCCAAAGCATTAAATGCTCCAACGGCTAGTAAACCGATCGAGGCTACCTTTTGCTGTTTTTGACTCCCGAGCTTAGAAACCTATAAATTGAGAGCTCCACTTCATTTATGACATAGAGAACACTTGCAATCAATTGTCTACCTACCTGTTCTTGGCCTAAAAGCTCTTAATTCTTTTTTAGTGCATTAAATCATCACTTGCATATCCTTTAGTGCACCCTTGTGAGTCATCCTAGTTTTGTTTTGTATTTGAGCTAGGTTGAGGGATTCATTCTTGTAAAAACTGAGTGTTAAAGCCTTCAAGAGGTTTGAATCTTGAAGAGATTGTGTAAGAGCCCATTGGAGCCGGAATCCAAGTGTAAGAAGATTGGAATCTTGGTTGAAGCTTCAAGTTAGTGGAACCCTCACTCGGTTAGGAGATTGAGGAGAGTAGATGTAGGTAAGGAAGTGCCGAACCACTATAAAACCTGAGTTTGAATTCTCTAACTCTATCTCTTTATTTTTGTTTATATTATGCTTGAAATTGTTGTGTTGGAAAAGTTTTTTAAAAACCTAATTCACCCCCCTTTTTGGGGGTTTTTCTTAATTAAGTATAGTCTTTATTTTCTCAATTGGTATTAGAGTTATACCTCTTACTTAAGACTTAATCGTCTAAGAGGAAATGACTATTCCATCAAGCTCATCTCAAATTGAAAATTTTACAAAACATAGAGCTCCATTTTTTACGGGAACCGACTATCCCTATTGGAAAACTAGAATGACTTGGTATTTACAATCAACCGATTTAGACGTATAAGACGTCATTGAAGATGGCCCAACTTTTCCTACTAAACTAGTTGATGGAGTCTTGGTTCCAAAACCCAAACAAGAATGGAATGAGCTTGATAGAAGAAATTTTCAATTAAATGCTAAGGCTGTTTTTACTTTGCAATGTGCTATGGATAGAAATGAATATAAGAGAATATGTCAATGTAAATCATCTAAAGAAATTTAGAGATTACTTGAGATAACTCATGAAGAAACAAATCAAGTGAAAGAGTAAAAAATTAATTTACTTGTTCATAACTATGAATTGTTTTCAATGAAAGAAAATGAGACTATTGTTCAGATGATTACTAGGTTCACCGACATTGTCAATGGTCTTGAAGCTTTGGGAAAAACTTAAAAAGAAACCAAAAAGGTGATGAAGATATTAAGGTCACTCCCATCAAAGTGGCATACTAAGGTCACTGCAATTCAAGAAGTAAAAGACTTGACTAAGCTACCCATGGAAGAGCTCATAGGGTCATTGATGACATATGAGATTAACTTGGCAAAGAAGCTATAAGAGGGTGAAGACAAAAAGAAGAAGAGCATAACTCTCATAGCTACAACCAAGGAAGAAGAATATGTTGAAGAAAAAAACCAAGTGAGGAAGATGATGATTTAGCCCTCATCACAAGAAAGCTTAACAAATACATGAGGAGTGAAAGGTTTAGAGGAAGAAAGTTCACCTCTAGAAGAGACCTTTCTAAAAAGGAATCCTCATCTCATTGTGACAAGGAGAAATAGGAAGAGAAAAGAGATTTGGTGTGTTTCAAATGCAAAATAATAGGACACATCAAATATGATTGTCTTCTCTACAAAAGTGAATCCAAGAGAAGAATGAAAAAGGCAATGATGGCCACTTGGAGTGAAAGTGAAGAATCCTCCGAAGAAGAAAAGGAGAAAGAAGTGGCAAACATGTGCTTCATGGAAATAAATGATCTTGGTGAGGTAAACTCTAACTTTAGTGATGAAGATATGCATGATGTTTTTGAAGAATTATATGAGGATTTTGAAAAACTTAGTTTGAAAAATAATTCTCTTAAAAATAAAATTCAAGAACTTGAAAAAGAGCTTGAAGAAGTGAAAGAAAAATTTTCAATTGTTGAAATATCTAAAACTCATCTTGAAAAAGAAAATGAGATTTTGAGAAGTGAAAATGAGATTTTGAAAAAGAAAAAGGAATGGTTGACCTCCTTTCTTTCAATTTTTTCTTGTGGACAAAAATCTTTTGAAATGATCTTAGCTAGTCAAAAATGTGTTTTTGACAAACAAGGGCTAGGATTCAAATCCTTAAAGAATCAAAAGTATTTTAAAAACTATTTTGTAAAAGAATCCACAAGTGCAAGTCCTTCTACTACTTGCAACTTTTGTGGAAGAGGAGGGCACATTAGTAGCACATGTCCCTTAAGAAATGGATCTCAAAAGAATTCAAATGCTAACGTTAAAAAGGTTTGGATTGAGAAATCCAAGGTCACTAACCCTCAAGGACCCAAAAAGATATGGGTACCTAAATCAACTTGAATTTTATTTTGTAGGGTTCAAAGACGGATAAGTGGTTCTTGGATAGTGGATGCTCAAGACACATGACCGGGGATGAATCCAAGTTTGCTTTCCTTACAAAGAGAAATGGAGGATACGTTACCTTTGGAGACAATGCAAAATGAAGGATCATTGGTCAAGGCAACATTGGTAATGACACATCCTCTCTTATTGAAAGTGTTTTATTAGTGGATGGTTTAAAACATAATATTTTAAGCATTAGTCAACTTTGTGACAAAGGTTTTAAAGTAATTTTTGAAGCATCTCATTGCATCATCAAAGATATTCAAAAAGATAAAACCATCTTCATGGGCCATAGATGTGATAATGTTTATGCTATAAATATTTCAAAATATGATGGCCATGATAGATGCTTTTCAAGCATGCATGATCAAAGTTGGTTGTGGAATAGGAGGTTGAGACATGCTAACATGAACCTTATTTCCCAACTCAACAAAGATGAACTTGTTAGAGGCCTTCCCAAAATAAATTTTCAAAAAGACAGAGTTTGTGAAGTTTGTCAAATGGGAAAGCAAATAAAAAATTCCTTTTAAAAAAAAATTCATTTCAACAACTAGGCCTCTTGAGTCGTTGCATATGGATTTATTTGGTCACTTTAGGACACTAAGCCTTGGAGGAAAATCTTATGCATATGTTATTGTGGATGACTTCTCTAGATACACTTGGGTCTTGTTTTTAAGTCAAAATAATGAAGCCTTTTATGAGTTTTCAAAGTTTTGTAACAAGGTTAAAAATGAAAAAGGTTTTACAATTACTTGTATAAGAAGTGACAATGGGAGAGAATTTGAAAATATTGATTTTGAAGATTATTACAATGAGCATGATATTAACCACAATTTTTCGGCTCCTATAACTCCTCAACAAAATAGGGTAGTTGAAAGGAAAAATAGAACTCTTCAAGAAATAGCTAGAACCATGCTAAATGAAAACAATTTACCAAAATATTTTTGGGCCGAAGCGGTTAACACTTCTTGTTATGTTTTAAATAGAATATTATTGAGGCCTGTTCTTAAGAAAACTCCTTATGAGTTTTGGAAAAACAAGAAACTCAACATTAGCTATTTCAAAGTCTTTGGGTGCAAATGCTTTATATTAAATGCCAAAGACAATCTTGGAAAATTTGATGCAAAATCGGATGTTGGAATTTTTCTTGGTTACTCAACTTCAAGTAAAGTCTTTAAAGTTTTTAACAAAAGAACCATGGTTGTAAAGAAGTCCATCCATGTTATTTTTTATGAATCTAACAATTCTCTCCAAGAAAGAGAGAGTTTTGATGATGATTTAGGCTTGGAGACCTCCATGGGAAAATTACAAATTGAAGATAGAAGGCAACAAGAAGAAATTGGAGAGGATCCCAAGAAAGAAGAATCATCATTAGCACTACCCCCTCCTCAACAAGTGCAAGGTGAATCAAGCCAAGACCTTCCTAAAGATTGGAAGTTTGTCATCAACCACCCACAAGATCAAATTATAGGTAATCCATCTAGTGGGGCAAGAACTAGATCATCTCTTAGAAATATTTGCAATAATCTTGCTTTTATCTCTCAAATTGAACCTAAAAATATAAATGATGCTCTAGTTGATGAAAATTGGATGATTGCTATGCAAGAAGAGTTAAATCAATTTGAAAGAAGTGAAGTATGGGAATTAGTGCCAAAACCTTCAAATCAAAGTGTTATTGGAACTAGATGGGTCTTTAGAAATAAAATGGATGAAAATAGTATAATTGTTAAAAATAAAGCAAGTTGGTAGCCCAAGGTTTTAATAAAGAGGAAGGGATAGATTATGAAGAAACCTTTGCTTCCGTAGCTAGATTGGAAGCCATTAGGATGCTACTTGGATTTTCATGTTTTAAAGACTTTGTTTTATATCAAATGGATGTGAAAAGTGCTTTCTTAAATGACTGTATAAATGAAAAGTATATGTTGAACAACCACCCAGTTTTCAAAGTTTTAACTTTCCTAATCATGTTTTTAAACTTAAAAAGACACTTTATGGTTTGAAACAAGCACCTAGAGCATGGTATGAAAGATTGAGTAAATTTCTTTTGAAAAAGGGTTTTAAAATGGGAAAAATTGACACAACTCTTTTCATAAAAACCAAAGAAAATGACATGCTCTTAGTGCAAATATACGTTGATGATATACTAATGTCTATCTTTGTGAAGAATTTTCTAAATGCATGCATAGTGAGTTCGAAATGAGCATAATGGGAGAACTTAACTTCTTCCTTGGACTTCAAATCAAGCAACTAAAGGAAGGAACCTTCATTAATCAAGCAAATTATATAAGAAATCTTCTCAAAAGGTTCAACATGGAAGAAGCCAAAACAATGAAGACTCCAATGAGTCATCCATGAAGCTTGACAAGGATGAGAAAGGTAAGTCCATCAACTCAACTATGTATAGAGGCATGATAGGTTCTTTGCTATATTTGACCACTAGTAGACCTGACATCATGTATAGTGTATGCTTGTATGCTAGATTTCAATCTTGTCCTAAAGAATTTCACTTAAGTGCCGTAAAATGAATTCTTAGATATTTGAAAGAGACAATGAGTATCCTAAGGGTGATAACTTTGAATTAATTGGATTCTCAGATGCCGACTTTGCCGGTTATAAAGTTGAAAGAAAAAACACTAATGGCATAGTAAGAAACAAAATTCGGAAGATTTGTCAACGACGGAAGCTGAATACATAACAGTCGGTTTGTGTTGTGCACAAATCATTTGGATGAAACAAACATTTAGTGATTTCAATTTGTTTTTTGAGCATGTTCCTATTAAATGTGATAACACTAGTGCTATAAACATTTCAAAAAATTCTATGCAACACTCTAGGACTAAGCACATAGAGATTAGACACCATTTTCTTAGAGACCATGCACAAAAGGGTGACATTACACTTGAATTTGTAAGCATAAAAGATCAACTTGCCGATATATTTACAAAACCTCTAAGTGAAGAACAATTTGTTGATATTCGAAGACAACTAGGGGTGATTTCCTTATGATTTAATGATTGTTTAATGAATTTACCTTATAATTGCATGATTTTAATGTCATATGCATCATATAGACATATAATTAAGGAAATGGTCAAATTTTGACCAAAAATCAAAATTTCCTTAGCATTGGACATAAAAAATTGGAGATTGCAACTTAAAAGGGTAGGAGGAGGATCACGAGACAAGAAAAAACACAAAAAATTGGAGTGTTGACCACGTTGACCGTTGACCAAGCGGTTGATAAGATCATGGACTGGTCGACCGGTTCGTTAGGGCTGGGAATTTAAAGAGCCTCCCACATTTCATTTTCTTCACTATTCTCTTGCATTTCTTCAAGGTTCTTCACATTTCCGCTTCTAGAGACCAGTTTGGGTAAGATCTTGGACCGATTGCAAGCTTGGAGTGGTTTTTGGGATGATCAGAGGCTAGGGCTTCATATTTGGGACCTAAGGCTTTCGATTTAGGATGGTTTCTCCTCAGTCCTCGCATCACAGCTAGCTTTAGGACATTTCCGCGTGCCTAGGGCTTTCGGGTGTGTGTGATTCTCTCTTTACCAACTCCGTCTCCCTCATTTCTGGTTTTTTTTTTATGGCACCTAGGAGAAAGACGACAGCCTCTAGGGCTCAGGACAAGCGCCTTGCTGAGCCATCTTAGTCTAATCAGACGATGGCTTGCCGAAAGGCGAGGTATGACACGGTCATCTTTAGTTCTGTCGAAGAGTATCAGAGATACAAGCAAAAATTCACTCAGAGGAAACTCGTTCTAGGGAAAAGTATTAATTTCTCCCAACTTCAGTATTTCGGGTTTGAGGGACTTTTCGGACGGATGGGATGACTGCCAGTAGTGACGATTTTCGAGCCAATTTTCCCAACTCTGGTGCATGCATTCTATTCACGAGTGACCTATGGACTTGGTGGACTGATCACTTCCACCATTAGAGGTGTTGAGATCAGACTGAGCCCGAAGGGCATTTGCCGCATTTTCGACATCCCTTCAGTTGGACTCCGAGTGCATGAGTCCAAGGCGTGGCCTACTGTGCCAGATTTTGAGCCTAGAGAGGCTATTAAGAGGGTGTGCGGCCTTGCAGATGCCCAGGTCGACACATAGTCTGACAGTGATCAACCGAGTCCTTCATCACATGATCTGCTCTTTCCTATTGCCACGAGGAGGACATAGATATGAGGTCTCGTATCTTGAGGCATTCCTCATAGACTCGATTTTGACGGGGAGATGGATTCACATGGGGTATTTGATGATGATGCACATGATATCATGTTGCGAGAACACAACCTGAGTACTCCCCGACGACCGCTTTCTTACTAGAGTATTCAAGGATGTCGGGGTTGACTTGAGCAGAGAGACAGACTTCGAGGCCCCTACCATTTATGACACTTATGATGAGCAATCCTTGGGGCGGATGAAGTTTGATAAGGCTCCCGATGGCTCTTGGATTAGGAGAGCTGAGCGACCACCAGCACAGACCCGGGGACAGGGACAGATGCATCCCGGAGTAGAGGAGGAGGCCAAGATCCGAGAGATGGAGGGTGGGTTAGACCCTTAGAGGGACTTTGAGCAGAGAGGGTCAAAGCTTGACATTCCCCCTCCACCCCAATCAGAGGGTATTCATTTTGAGGCCACATTCTCTGAGCCTATGATGACTGAGCCAACTTACACAACGAGACCATCCTCTCAGTCATCATTCACCGAGCTTCCTCACACAGAGATACCATCTCAGGCACCACACGCTTTTGATCATGCACCTTGGATGGATTTATTTACTCAGATTAGTTCACTTGGCACTCGTATGGAGGAGCTTGCAGTAGTCAGTGATACTTGATTCTACTCTATGGAGGATTGCATAGATCAGTATCAGATTGGCTTCACTTCTCAGTTGGAGCATCTCCAACAGAGATTTGAGTGTATAGAGGAGCGTATGGACCAGCAGTAGGCTATATATGAGCATCTCCAGCAGAGTATTGAGTGCATTGAGAGTCGCCAGGAGAGTCAGCATGAGGAGATGATGGCTAACCTCTGCTCCATGTTTCTACCTCCTCAGCCTTGATTTCATCGAGACTCCATTCGTTTCTTTTTTATGTTGCCAAAGGGGGAGAGATATTTAGGATCTAGGAAACCTATACATGCATGTCATTATCATATCATCTATTTAGATTAGCTTTGTTTCTTGTGCATTTGACTTTACTATATATGACATGCTATTTTCATGATTTACATTGTTTCCTATTGAAAATTCGCATGTCTTAATTATCTCGGTTTTTAAATTCATAAATTTCGGATTGATTGATCCATGATTGGTTTGAGGGAGAGATTTCTTTTTCTCCTAAATAACTGAGGTTTGTCATCATAAAAAAATGGGAGATTGTTTGCCCAAGGGTTCTCTTAATTGGGTTTTGATGATAACAAATCATGGTTAAGTGACTAATTGATTTGAATGGTAAAAAATCTCAAGTATAAATTTGAAAATTTATCAAATGACCAAATGGATACAAGATCGAGATTTTGGGAAGACTTTTGATCATAGGAAACGAATGTGAGATGAATGCATGGGTGCACTTAGGATTTTCATACCGTTTTATGCATCTTAGAAAACTCGATTTATCCTTTAAAACTTCGATTTCATTAAAACCCGAATTTTATCAAATGTAACTTAGGCAAAATGTTTTAAAATTGACATATTAATTCACCTAAAGACATTGCCTAAGTGTTAGAAAAGAAAAGAATTGAAAAAGATAGGTTTTCAGGGCCAAAAGGCTGAACCGGTCGAGGTTTTGGCCAACCGGCTCAACCGGTTGGGGAATCGGTCGACCGGTTGCCCTCATCCGGTCGAGGTTCGGTCGAGGAGTGCCAAAAACGCTATCTCTCATCCAATAGTTTCCTCTTCCCGATTGAGGTTCACCCGTTCTCGGTTGACGTCCGGTCGACCTCAAGTCAAGGCAACGGTAACCTGCTAAAACATTAAATGCTCCAACGGCTAGTGAACCGGTCAACCCCTAGCTCGACCGGTCGAGGCTACCTTTTGCTGTTTTTGACTCCCAAGCTTAGAAACCTATAAATTGAAAGCTCTACTTCATTTATGACATAGAGAACACTTGCAATCAATTATCTACCTACCTGTTCTTGGCTTAAAAGCTTTCAATTCTTTCTTAGTGCATTAAATCATCACTTGCATATCCTTTAGTGCACCCTTGTGAGTCATCCTAGTTTTGTTTTGAATTTGAGCTATCTTTGAGCTAGGTTGAGGGATTCATTCTTGTAAAAACTGAGTGTTAAAGCCTTCAAGAGGTTTGAATCTTGAAGAGATTGGGTAAGAGCCCATTGGAGCCGGAATCCAAGTGTAAGAAGATTGGAATCTTGGTTGAAGCTTCAAGTTAATGGAACCCTCACTCGGTTAGGAGATTGAGGAGAGTGGACGTAGGCAAGGAAGTGCCAAACCACTATAAAACCTGAGTTTGAATTCTCTAACTCTATCTCTTTATTTTTGTTTATATTGTGCTTGAAATTGTTGTGTTGGAAAAGTTTTTTAAAAACCCAATTCACCCCCCTCTTTTGGGTGTTTTTCTTAATTAAGCATAACCTTTATTTTCTCACCAATATATCCGTGATTACTAATATTTTCATCATAGACTGTAATACATGAGTAACTTGAGTGTAAAATAGTATGATACTGAGTCCATATTGTAGTGATTTTAAGAAGCGTTTTTAGCTTAAAATGTATTTAAAAAAAAAAAAAAAATTAGGTGTGTGACAAAATTCTGCAAACACTTTTAAAAATCTAAAAAATCACTTAGAGTACTTTTGGTAGTGATTCTAGAAAGTATTTTTAACTTTTTGAATATTAAATTTTTTTATCTTTCAAGCATTAGAAAGACTAGAAACACTTTTGAGAATTACTCCCAAACACAATCTTATAGTGTTTTCCGAAAAAACACTTGATAGGTGATTCTCCTAAAAATACTTTTAGAGAAACAAATTTTACAAAAAATATTTTAACTAAAAATATTGTCAAACACATTCTTAAAATCCGTTTTAAAGTGATTTTAGGAAGCACTTATATTATTTTTAACACATAAAATTATTTATCTTTCAAGTACTAGAAAGATTAGAAACACTTTTTAAAATCATTGCCAAATACACTCTCAAAAGCACAATAATTTTTACGACTCTCTGTGCACAAACCAAGATAGAATTTTCTAAGTTTAAGTTTATTTCTACATTGTGTTTGTGGAAATTTTGAGAAAAATATAAGGAAAAGTTAAAATTTTTTTTTAAAGCTAATAAATTAATTTTATAAAACTCATTTAATTTATTCTTCATTTTCCAAACATGAAAAAAATTTCTCATTTTTTCTAAGAAGGTTAATTCATTATGAAGCTTAATTCCAATCAAATATACATGGAGTTTAAGAAAAAGAGATAAAATACCTCGAAAGACTTTGAGTGAGTTTGGTAGTAATTCTAGAAAACGTTTTTAGCATTCCTAATACTTGAATGATAAAAATTAAGTTTTAAAAAGGTTAAAAACACTTTCTAAAATCACTGTCAAATGGGCTCTTCATATCGAAGACAACATAAAAAAGGATGGTGGGACCAATAAAGTTGCCAAGCCCATATCCTGGAACCTATTAATTGTCATTCATGAAAAAATTAATAAAAGTAAATTAGGACAATGTTCCTCCCATCATGCCTACTATATATATAATTATGCGGAAAGTGCAATAAGTAAAAATACCAAATTAAGCATGAAAGAAATGAAAAGGTAGGTACTACAATGTTACTCCCCTTGAGCACTAGATTGGTACCAATTTCAACACCATTTTGAATCACTTTGCATATCCTTTCCTTTGTTTGTGGATGTAAGAACGATATCATATATATCAACATAAAATATGTAATGTTAAGATAGAGTCCTTAAAAGCATGATGTGATTGTAGACCCTCTATTTTGTCCATTTGACACATTCCATCAAGAGTTGCCTTCCTACATCCTCTATTGCCTTGTCGTGTTATGGTTTTTTTCTAAGCTATTTTTGAGCTCTTTTTAGTGGTCTACTATGACTCTTTCAATCATCGCCTTTAAATTTTCTTTAGAGATTCCTTGAGGGATTTTCTGGAGATCCTTAATGTGATGATTAGTGACCTCTAGTTTATTTATTTATTTATTATTATTATTATTAATTTTGTTTAATTTTTAATTTTTTTTTTTTTAGCTTAGGCCTTTTGTTTGGCTTGACTTTGATTGATTTTTAGTGCATTTATGTTTAGGTTTGTTTTTCCATTGCTTGGTTTTAGGATTAGGTGAGTTTTGATATTTTGATCTTGATTTGCATGAGATTGACATTTTCGATGTTTGATTGCATGTGACTAACATTTTGATTTTAGTTTCATGAATTTGAACTTTAATTTTTGGTTGACATAAGATTATTTTATTTATTTATATTTCTTTTTAATTAGTTTAGTTTAGTTTTGTTTTATTTATTTTTTTTGTTTTTGTTTTTTTTTTCCATGTGATCACTTTTTAATGGATGCATGGATTCTTTATGAGATTTTGAGGAGAATATGTGAACATGGAGATTATTAAAGGAAGGCCCTAGATGGGCATGGTGGATTAAAATGTTTTAAACGTGTGAAGTCATCACATTAGAGATGAGGTTTTTTTTTTTTTTTTTTTTGCATGAATTTGTCTAGGAGAATAAGAGTGGCGGAAGTTTGAGGGAATGAAAAATTCTAGAAGATAGGAAGCATGGAAATCATGTGGAGATGGACAAAGAAGAGGTAAGAGGGGTGTGCATTTTGAAGGGGGTGATGTGGCAGTTATGTTTAGAAGATTCTATAAACTAGTCAATTAGAGGTGGTGAGATCATGTGGAGGACATTAGAAGTAAAAAATGCTTCAGTTTCTATATTGGGAGAAGAGATGTTTTCGGGGGAAGTTTTTTTAGTTTTCATCTTTTATGAAGACTTTTGGTGGGAAAAGAAAGAAATAGAGAGATGAGTTTTGGGTTTTGAAAGGAGAGCACCATCTCGATTTTTGGGGAAAGACCACACCACCAACCTAGAGAAAAAAAAAATCACTATGAAAGGAGAGACTGCATCGGATCATGTTGCAGTGGAACAGGAGTCAAGTTGTGAGTAGCAAGGAGGAGAAAAGGTTACCAATTGGTAATCTTTGGAGGACAAAAGAAGCATGACAGGGGAATGTTTTAGGATTCTTGAAGGTTTCGTTTTCGGTTAGGGAGAGGATAACAACCGAGCACTTTTCTTCTAGAGTTAGGGAAAATAGAGAGGATTTTGGAGTCTTTCTATTCATGATCATCATACAATCTGACTCAGAGGATTTGGGGATCCTCTCATGGAGATCAGTGTTCGTCATCTTCATTTCCAGATTGACACTACATCATAGTCATTGACGACTTGCAATACGTGCCAATATTCTCTTTCTCTTCATTAGTGCATCACACGCATATAGTTCCGATATCTTTGTCAAATTCAGTAGCATCGCATCTCTATAACTACAATTAGAACACCAGTTTTGTCACGACCCAAATTCTGGGCAACCCAAAATTTGGCCCATGGCCCCAGGTCAAAGGTTTGACCCTAAGGGTTCATTCTATTCCATGCTGGTAGTCAACCAAAACACTTAATTTTTATTTTTTTTTACACATACGTCACACTAGAGTTCTCACCAACTAACAATATCCCAAACACTACTTAAAAGCAACAAGATATATTAATTATCATTACAGTCCAAAAATAAAAAGTTCATTGTTAAACGACTTAATCAAATTAGGGTCTCATTACAAATCCATAGTTCACAGTTTACTAAAACAAGTCCCAATACCATAAACACAATAAATACAATACGCTCCACTAGGTCGTTCCAGGAGGATCCTGAAGTCCTCCCTGCCCCACCTGTGGATCCTCAGGAGTGATATCTACATCTAAAAAGATGTAAAAAAGAAGGGGTGAGCATTCCACATTGCTCAGTAGGGTGCCTAACACCCAAGGGATAATGGGGATAACTAAGTTCCAAAGAACACAAAGAAGCATTTCAACAACATTGATCAAGCCACATACATTAATCTTTATAATTATACATAATTCCACAATATTCAATAATTAAATGAAATGCATATGAACGTGTGACACAGTCATACAATGCACTGTTATTCTCGGGATTTCATCGAAGGATATGCGTCTGCACCCAAATACACTCCCCATTCAGAGTCTTCCCGGAGTAAACTTTTGGGTCTTTCACCTTGGGGATCTCTCTCCCTTCTTAATTCGCCTCACACTGGCTTTTACTTTTCATCACTATTTCATTTTTTTCTTTCTTTTTTCCTTTTCATACACTTTTCACAATTTTTTGTCCTTTCTTCACACAACCATGATGCAAATAAATGTCATGAGGTTAATTACTCTCATTCATATATCACCAATATCATTGGAATTACAATCATGCCACAAATCCCAAAATCTCCCAACAATTCCAACAATTCCAACATTCCCAATAATCCAATAAAATAAATTTTCCACAATAAAATTACTGAAAATATTCCAACAAATTCTCAAAAATTTGCATATCAATAAATTTGAAATTATACCACAATTTCGGAATTTTCCAACAATTCTAATAATTTCCAATATTCAAAAATAAAAAAATTTCCACATTAAAATTTCCGAAAATATTCTTACAAATTCTCAAAAATTCACATATCAATAAATTTGGAATTATACCACAATTTCGGAATTTCCCAACAATTTCAATAATTTTTAACAACCCAAAACAATTATTTATCAACCAAAAAGAAATTTCCGAAATTACAAAAAATTCCAAATCATCCAAAAAATTCCTACAGCACTAATATTACATACTTAACTCATAATGACAAGATTTACAATTTTTTTTCTAAGGAAAAACACATTTTATTGAAGTTTTAGGGTTAGATTCCCACCATAGATCTAAGAATCCGATAATTAAAATCACGATCGGCCATCGTAGAATCGTTCCTCTCATCGAGTAGAATATCTCCTCAAATTTTTAGGCGAAACGGACGTCGGTCGGTCATCCAAATGGTCGACCAAAGTTCCAATGGCAAGACTTCTCCCACAATCATTGTGGCTCTCTCTCTCCTTTTTGCCACTTTTTCAACTCCTTTCTTTTCTTTTCTTTTTCTTTATTTCAACCACCAACCAACCCTTTTTATTTCTTTTCTTTTATTTATTCCATTTACTTTGTTTATTTTCATTTCTCATTTCAATTCACTTCATTTTTTTTTAATTTTTTTTAACAACACATAAATTAAGTTATTAAACACCAACCCAAAAATTTAATTTTATCAATTTTATTATTAAGCAATTTAATTTAATTTTTTACTTAATTAATTCTAACTAATTTTAATTAATTCACTTTTCGTTTTCGTTTTTGTTTTTTTTTTCGTTTCCGAAAATTTTCAATTTCTAAAATCCTAAGAAATTTTCTACCATAAGGCTGATGTGACACAAAATTTTCAACTCGCCTAATTGACCAATAAAATAATTCGAATTTCACCAATCCAAAATTAACACTTGTTCTCCAAACATTTTTCTTTTTTACTTTTCAACCACCACTCAAAAGTATACTTTTCAAATTAGAATTTCCAGCGTGGCCAAAAAATACCCGGTCATTACAGGTTTCATCACTTTGACGGATTTCTCTGCACCTTCAGACCGTTGTCGACATCTTTTCCATTGTCGCTTTGCATCTTCATCATTGAATCAATGCACAATTACTTTGGGAAGCTTAGCAGCTCCATTGTTGCACCGCCTCTTCATCTCGGGACTAGTGCACAGGCAGTTTAGTAGCTCTGCATCTCCTTTGGCGCATCACATCTTCACTTTCAGATTAATGCACATCTCTATCATGATCATTATGCATTACCATCAATTTTTTTTTTTAAATGTACTGGAAGAGCTTCTCATCTCATCTACGCACTAGTTCTTGAAGATCCGAGGAGCTACAACTGTAAGTGGTTGTGTTTGTGATTGAATTAAAAAATATAAATAAATGTGAAAATTGGCCGATGTCGTGATGAAGATCCATGAGAGTTGTAACTTTTATGTTTGCCAATTTGAAAAATGAATTGTGTGGAGAAAGCCATAGTTAGTGTTGTGGAGATCATGAGAATATGTGTTTGATTAAGTTTAAAAAATGGAAGTTAGTGGAGTATGATTCAAGTTGTGATGAATTAATGGAAAATTAGAAGTGTAGCCATGTTGAATTGTGGTGGATGTTTGTTGAACTTAAAAGTGAAAATGAATTCATGAATAAAGGATGCTAGGGTATGCTAGTGGAATGACTTGCATTTAAATTAAAAATCAAAGGGGAAATTGAAAGATTCATGGCCATATAATGCTTTGTGGAAAGCAATGGAGATGCAACCATGTTAGGTAGTGCTTTGAAGAAAGAAATTCTAATTGAAATAAGGAAATTTTGGTGCCTATTAAAAGCTTGAGTTGCTGAATTTTTTAATGGAAAAATGCATGTGAATTCCATGAATTCGGTGGCCTTGAAATTGGAATTTGGTTGCGGCATATGATGAGATCAGTTGCTGAATTTTTTTATGAAAGTCTAATGGTGCATTCTATGTGGATTTAATGGAGAAAGCATGGTGAAATTCTAATGAAGTTTGTGGCTGAACTATTCAATTGAAATAAGTGAATAAAATGGTCATTTAATGGAGATTTTTGGTGGTTGAATTTCAATGCAATCATGTGGGTTTCGGTGGTGTGTAATGAGGTGAATTTATGGCTGAATTAGAAAGTGAAATGATGCATGACAATGGCAGCCATGGATGTCGAATGTATGGGAATGAATTGATATCTTAAAGAGCTATGAGTTAGTACATAGAAAAGTGACTCCCATGGTTGAATAAATCAAGATAATGATTCATGGTAGAATGATTCATCCGTGAGGAGAATCATATTGTTGTTAATGAAGAATTAATATGTTGCAACCCTGAATAATGCAATTTGATGGAGATGCAGCAGCGTGTTAAAAATATAGTAGCTGCATAGTGGAGTTTCACACCAGCAACTTGAAGAGCTTGAAGATAACATCATATTCGAAGAAGTTTTAGAGGTAAGTTGCAGAAAAATTGCTTTAATTTTTTATTCTATTATTATCTTCTCCATGTTCTTTTATCTTCTTTACCATTTTCCATTAATTTTGGAATATCCTAGATTAGGTTTAGGTGTGGATGAACTGGGCCACACATGAGTGTTGCTAGAATCCATTATTTAGGTCGATGTGTGTTTAATCTTTGTTGTTTTATGGTTTAGAATTGAATTTAGGTTTGATTTAACCTAGATTTTTGCCTAATAAAGCCGTTTGATAATCTTATGACAATTGGTTTTGAAATCATCATTTTTATTTATGAGGATTTGATTTTGTGTATTTTCATTTAGTTAATTCTTGTGAATCCACCTTTCATTGTTCATATACATGCATGTCACTTAAATAGGAAATTGTATGATATAATTGGACACTCACTTAGGGCTCTTTAGGCATTTATTTTAGCATTTAATTCAGACATAATTAATCATCTACGGCTGCAAATTTGTTCCATGTGTTAAATTACAATTAGCTTATGTTTAGAACACTTTTAATCTATGCTTTGATACACATATAACATTTAAATAGATGATTTTATATTAGATTTATTTAAACCTTTGTTTAGGAGTCTTTCGATATTGGATTTTGAAATCAAAATAGGACACAATAAACCACTTAAATGGCTGCAAATTTAGTTCATACAATAAGTTGTAATTCATACATTGGTTAACCTAATTCTAGTGCACACACGCGCGCGCTCACACACACACACACACACACACACACACTTGTCTTTAGGTGCTTTCTAGTAGTTCCCGATTCCCATGTGTTTTAATGATTAAAATAAATAAATGTTTCGTTGCTCCTAAAACAAAATGAATTCTCAAAATCTATATTTAAATTAATCTTAAAACAATTAGGTAACAAAAAATTTATTTTCTAAAAGACAATGCTACTTATTTTATTTGGTATGCATATTTGAAAAGGTTTTAAATTGAATTTTGGTTTTGAATATATATGAATTGAATTTCATAGCTCCAATCAATGGAGTCTTTATGGATAAATTTGTGGAAATTAAAATGAGATTTAATAGATCCCTACAAACAAAGTTTTTCCAAAACATAGTTTTTCATTGAAATTGTGGATAGTTCACTGTACTTTTGCATTAGTTTTTCATTAAAAATTTTATAATTATTCTATGACATTCTAGACTCCTTGAACTTGATTTAGAATCTTACTTGGGTCAAATATGGTTTTCCAATTAGAAGATATAAATCAATCTTTCAGAAGGTTCAAGTTTCACTTTGTTTTTGACACTCAGTCTTATTTTGCAAAATTAAATTATTAAATGTTCTCTTTAATTTCTTTGAATTTTCTTTTAATATAAAATTTTTAAATTTAATTTTTGATATATAAAATATTAATAAATAATTTATGAAATGAGAGATATGATTTTTTCTTCTTCTTGCACCTACTGCATAGGTACTTTTCTAGAGCTGTGAGATGTTTATTTAACTTTAAACATGTTATGTATGTGATCTTGCCTTGTAGTTATTTTCCATATAAAATAGACATATTAAGCTAGTTATGTGAATTTTTAAAGGATTTTAGGACATTTATAAGTTAATTAAAAAAAATCAATTTTTGCGTGTCTTGGAAAGATGCTCTATTTTGGACCTATTATGATCATTATGAAATCTGGTACTAAATGGGATTTAATTAATTAATTTGGCCACTTGGATGATAAACTAGACATATAGGAGATGTTCTATGAAAATTTTCATGATAAAAGTTTTAAATATTTGTTTTAGATTTAATTTGTAGACTTTTATGTTCTAATCATTTTTTGATTTTTCTATTAAGTGACCCGTTTGTGAATAAATTTGATATTAATTGGAATATAATTAATTAATTTGGAATTTTGGACAGTGATCTAATCTTTTTAAAGATCTTACTCAATTTTTATTATGGTGAGATAACCTTTCTTGGTATTTATTTGGAATCTATTTTGTGAAAACTAATATTCTAACTTGTTAATGACAATTCATTTGCTTTTGATAATTTGGTCACTTTTAAACAAGTTTGTGAACCTTCCTTGATTTGAGACATGCTACGTATATATATCTATACCTATCTATCTATCTATATATATATATATATATATATATATATATATATGAGTTTAGTTTTTAATTATTCTTTAATCTCATTATTATTATTTGTGAATTAACCTCATTTTTATAAAAGTGCTTTTAAATGCTATCAAGGTACACTTCCTTCGCTTACTTTTTTTTATGTACATTAGCATCTATGCTTACTTCCTATGATTAGTTGGCTTTGATTTGTTTGATCTTTGTGTTGATATGTCCTTGCTTATTGATCTTGGGTGGAATGCATATTGTATATGTTATGACATTGTTGCCTGTGAAGTAATTCTTTTGTTTTATGGAAGCGCTTAACAAGCCATGAAGGTATGTTCTCCACTTTTTGTGATTATTGCTCATTGAGTGTGCATGTTTTGATATCTACTTTGACCCATGGTATCCACTGATTTACCTATTAATTTTCATAATTACTTCAACTTACTTAGTAGAGACCATTTTTAGGGTTTAGAGGGATGCTACAATTATGGTACTTTCCCGACAGGTAACCTGACCCTCGAACTTGGACTCGGGTTTTCAAAGACATGCTTTTCCAAAACAAGGATTCATTTTTTTAGGGTTTTATTTCTTATTTTGTTTTCCCTTAAAAAAAAATCGACTCTAATATTTATAAAATCAGTTTTTCACAAAATAAAAAGTGAGTCTCACTATCGAGTGGGAACATAAGTGAAAAATGCGGGTCCACAGTGATGTAATAGATTTGAAATTTATTCCAATTTCACTTTTATTTATCCTTATTCCATGCGTTATACTTTATGAACATTTTGACCTAACATCTCTCGCATTATACATGACGTGTGCATTAAGAGTTGTATGGAAGATCTAAGTCATGGGTTCCTTACAAGTGGATGATTTGTTCACAATCAGTTTGTGGACTTAGGCAATTTATTTGAGGGTATAGTGCACCATCTCCTAATTGGAAGGATGTTTGGTCTTAGCCATCGAGATGAGGTTCCCATGGTGAGTGCATTAGTATGTATAGTTACACATTGGACAAGACCTACGATGAGTCATGTTATAAGGCTATTGAGTAGTCATGACTTCACTAAGCTGTTACATTGTATTGTCTCTCAACATTGAGAGAATATTAAGTTTGTGCAAAAGTTAACAATGGTTTTGACCTATGATGAGATCTTAAAGTGATCATATATTCCATATGGATTGGGTCACTATTAATGGAAGCCAGTAGCAATAGGTATTCTCAATAGAGTCACCATTATATCTAATAGACTTTATGATAGTGTGTCCCTTTGGGTGATCCTAAGTGCAAGGAATATCCAAATTACTCCATTCTCTATCCCTGGATCTCATAGAGTGCATGCATCTATCCCTAGGCATCTTTAAATCTATTGTAGCGAAAACAAATGACTACAGAAACCATATTAAGATAAAGATCTAGAGATATAGTACTCATATATGGATCTGGATGTTCCCAAATCAATTCCACATAGAAAAGAAAAAGTTTGAACTTAGAGCTAATCTAACCCTCATAAGTTGCACCATCATTGTATATGAGTTCAAAATGGGGACCACTGGGACGCATAAGAGTACTGGCCCCCTTATAATCCAATTCTGAAGTTGATTCAAAATTCCACTAAAGAGAATCAACTGCACTTTAGTATCTTATGTAAATAATAATGAGACAAAGTTCAGGTTTGTGATCCACCATCCAATGCATGCAGACTCCTTATGAAATGGTGTTCATAATCTAACAAGGTAGTACTATCACCTATCAAGATTACATCTTCAATCCTTTAGTTATAGATCCCATTTATTATGTGATCAAATGATATACTCTAACTCATAAAGAGCATATGTTAAATTCCACTTAAGGAATTACTATGACACCATAGATTTTATGATCATATGTCTTTTGGATCACCTAAGAGGACACATATTCTCAATCTATGAGATATGATAGTGCCTCTATTGAGAATACTTGTTGTTATTGGCTTCCATCAACAGTGACCCAATCCATAGGGAATATATGATCAGCTTATAATCTCACCCTTAGGTCAAAGTCACTACTATTTTCTGCACAAATTCAATATCCTCTCAAGGTTGAAAGTTTATGCAGTATAGTAGCTTGGTGAATCATAACAATTGACAGTCTTACGTCATGATTCACTGAGGCCCTGTCTAGTGTGCATTACATACACTAGTGCACTCACCATGGGAAACCCATCTTGACGGTCAAGACAAGTCATTCCTCCAATTAGGAGGTGGTGCACTATAGTCTCTATTAGATTGTTCAAATCCATGAACTGATTGTGGACAACCTATCTACTTACAAGGAACCCATGACTTATATCCTCTATGCAACTCCTAGTTCACCTAGTTGATGTACAATGTAAGTTGAATGCTCAAATCAATGTCAATACACCAAAGAGATAATAGCAATGGGACAATCAAGTCTAACTTTGTTACATTATGTCTTACTTTTAAGGGCTCAATCCCAACACTAAGAATGCGTGATCATGAAATTTGTGGACCCGTAGTAATTCCTTTAGTGAAATTTGACTTATGCCCTTTGTGAGCTAAAGTATGTCATTTAATCACATAATAGAAGGAGCTATAACTCAAGGATGCTAAAGGTAGTCTTGAAATATTGATAACTTTCACATTTTTATACTATGTATGACCAGTTCTTGGGGAGACTATATATAGTGGGTAATAGGTCATGGACTCGAGCACTTGGTGTCTTGTTGTAATATACAAAGAGTATTGGAGTGCAATTGACTCTTTTTAGTGGGATGTTGAGTTAACTTCAAAATTTTATTCTGAGAAAGCCAGTACAGTCCTATGGGTCTTAGTGGTCCCTGCTTGAGCTCATATTTCCTTATGACATGGTTTATAAGGGTTAGATGAGTTTTTAGTTCACCTGTGTGCATAAGAGCATTTTGGTAATCACGCAAGGTTGGATAGAGGTAAGTAAACGGTATCTTTGGACTGGGTTAGTTGATTAATTAAAGTATTGTTGGGTTAATTAATCAATAAACAACCTTTTTGAGCTAGATTAAGTGACCCAAGCCTATGGTGGGCTCAAGTCTTTTAAATCCAGTAGAAAGCTTATAGATACCCCTCTTAGGTTAGGGCTTCAATAATACTGCTTCTCCTTTCAAGACAAAAAAAGAAAACCTTATCCTTTGACCTTGAGATCTCCATTATTTCGGTGCCTAGACTTAATGAGGAGTTATTGGGTGGAAGACGATTAAATTTATGAGAACATTCAGATCACATGTATGTGATTATTGTTTGTTTTAAATGCCATTGTTTCCGTTGTACTTAGATCTAGAGAAACTAAGACCAGATTGCATGCTCCCTAATGATCTAGGACATAGGAATGGAGCAATCCAAGTTTCCCAACAATTGGTATTAGAGCCTTAGGTTAGGGAAAAACTTGTTAGATTCATTCTAAGGTATGCTCATATTTGTTTTGTAGGGTATGTTTATTCATCCCATGCCTTAAAAAGATGAACGAATGTATTTATAATTGTGGTTGTGAATTATTGAATCTTTTTCTTTCTATAGATTTGGGTTTTAAGCTAGTTAGGAGCATATTATTTTCATTTTCACATGCAAAAATCGTTTCTTATTCTTAGACGAATTGTATATTCCATTTCAATGGAGCATAGGATTTTTCCTTAGTGTAAAAATTAGATTTTTATCCATGTTTGGTGACCTAAAAGTGATGATTGATGGTTCCAATTATTCATGGATATTCATGGCATAGAAAACAATATAAAAACAATGAGAGTTTTTTAATGGAAAAGTAGTAAAAAAATAAATAAACTGGAGAAAGGTTTCAAGTGTGTAATTACAGGTTGTAGCGCTTAAGCGGCTTGAGCGATCGAGTGCTCCTTCTAGTGGTCAAAGTTGCTTCTAGCAGACATTCAGAAAATTTGAGCGCTTGAGCATCAATGACAACAGTTTGGTGCGTTTGAGATATTTTAAGGTTTCTTTTTATATTCAAACCTTATTTTTAGTTATAGATATTTTTGGTAATATTGATTTTTTGGATTTTATTCAAATTTATTACCAATTATACAACAGTATCCCTAAAAGCCATGGAGAAATATTTATATTATTATTTTCTTATTTATTATTTTGTGATTTTTTGTTTATTACATGTATGACCTGAAATAAAATATTTTGAATATTCTTATAGAAAATAATTTTTTTCGTGAGAAGATTCTTTCCAAAGTTATTTGTTTAAATTGGTTGTTGCTAAATAAATTGTTATTCCTTTTTAACCTATTCTTTTAGTTATGGATAGATGGTTCTCTAGGTTCTCTCCCTTGAGAGAAGGATAACTAGACTTATGGTGGTTCTTTAGGCTTTTTCCCCAAGAGAAAGAGAAAACTACCCAATTTGGAAATGGATAGTTTAAGGATAAAGATTCTTTTAGCATAGGAGTCCTAGTGTAAAATTAGTAAATAATGGATTTGGGAAATCTCATGATAGAGAATTAATGATAAAAATGGTTACCAAAATATTTTGGAAGTTAGTAATTTAATGCAAGTATAAAATATTTTGAAAATACTTTCCAAAATGGATTGTTTAATTTCTTTTAGAAAATAAATATTTTTTGAAGTTTTTTATAGAAAATATTTTATCCATTAAGGAATTATTTGTTGGGATTAAGCCCCTAAAAGCAAGACATAATGTAACAAAGTTAGACTTAATTGTCCCCTTGTTATCCTTTTGGTGTATTAACATTTATTTAAGCATTCAACACATGTCTCTTACATTGTACATGACATGGGTGCATTAGGAGTTGCACAAAAGACACAAATCATTATTTCCTTGTAAGTAGATAAGTTGTCCATAGTTGGTTCATGGATTTAGGCAATTCAGTAAAGACTGTAGTGCACCACCTTCTAATTGGAGGGATGAATTGTCTTGGCTGTTGGGATGAGTTTCTCATGCTGAGTGCACTAGTGTATGTGTTATACATTGGACACCTACGGTGAATCATGACGCAAGACTATCAATTGTCATGATTCATTGAGCTACTATATTGCATGGACTCTCAACCTTGAGAGGATATTGAGTCTATGCTAAAATTAATAAAAGGCTTTGACCTATGGGTGAGACCCTAAAGTAGTCATATATCCGTATGAATTGGGTCAGTATTGATGGAGGTTGGTGGCATCAGGTATTCTTAATAGAAGCACCATGATATCTCATGAGATTGAGATAGTGTATCCCCTTAGGTGATTCAAAGGACATGTGATCATGAAATCTATGGCCACAACAATTCCTTTAAGGGAATTTGACATATGTTCCTTAGAGTTAGAGTATGTTAATTGATTACATAATAAATGAGATCTGTAACTTAAGGATTTGAGAGGTAATCTTGATAGGTGATAACACTACCTTCTTAGATTACGTACACTAGTTCATAGGGAATCTACATGCAGTGGTAGTAGGTCACGAACCTGAACACTTAGTGTCTCATTGTAATATACATAAGGTATTGGAGTGTAGTTGACTCTTTGTAGTAGGATGTTGAGTCAATTTCATATTTTGATTATGAGGGAACCAAAGTACTCTTATGGGTCCTAGTGATCCTTATTCTAAGCTCATATACCATGAGGATATGGTTTATGAGGGTTGGATTAGCTCTAAGTTCATTCTTGTGCATAAGGGCATTCTGGTAATTATGCAAGGTTGCATAGGTGATAATGTATAAGATCTATAGTTTAGGCTAATTGATTAATTAAATGACCCGATGTAGTTAATTAATCAATTAGGACCCATTTTAGACTAGATTAAGTGGCCCAAGCCTTGATGGGTTTAAGTGACTTAAACCCAATGAGCAACCCTATAAATACCTCTTTAAGGGTTAGGGTTTCCTAATAATTTTTTGCGAGAGTTGTCTTCCACTTCCAGAAAGAAAGAACCATAGTCGCCTCCTTTCTAAAGCCCAAATTTTGGAGTACCAAGATTGTGGTTCGAGTCATCGGGCGAAAGATCTTAGGTGTACGAGACTTCCTTGGATGCAAGGCTCTAGCGCACAGAATGTGCACAGACAGCGTGCATGGGAATTGCATGGACCACGGACATGGGCAGTAGCATGAGGAGATAAACTCTCCAGTTTTTCTAGGCATGTTCTTCATTGGATGGATTTTGATTTGGGATCATCTAGATTACAAGTATGAGCACTTTTTCTCTAGATCTTTATCTTAATATGGTTTTTAAAGCCATTTTTTCCACTGCATTAGATCTAGAGATCCCTAGGGATAGATGCATGCACCTATGAGATCCAAGGCATTAGAACGAAGTAATTCGGGGTTTCCAACGTTACTAAAGAATGTGCTTTTGGTAGTATTGAATGGAGTAAATTATTATGAAAATTAGTTTCCATGTAAAAAAATATTTATTAAATTGGAAAGGTGTAGAGATAAGGAAGGTATAAATGCTACAAGAATTCTTGAATATGAGAAGCAAAAGTTCCTTTAATGGATAAGGTGCTCTCAATATTTTCAAAATTTCATAAATTGAAAGTTTCCTCATTACCCTAGAGTTTTAAATTTCGAGAATAAATATTATGGAAATTTTCATTAGAAATAATTTATCATTAAAGGTTATTACCAAAAGGATTAGTAATTTGATGGAGATAAATTTCTTTAAAAAATGTTTCCTTGATAAAATATATATTAATTGGAATTGTGTGAACAAGGATAATTCTTATGAAAATAGATTTTAAAATTTGAGAGTGGATATTTTATCAAAATTCTTTTTTTTTTTTTTTTAGATAAAAAACTCTCATAGAAAATTTAAAATTTTCATATGGACATTCTCTTATAACACTAGGTTTCCAATTAAGAATTAAGTATCTTTAGAAATTCTAAAAGAAGATAATTTATTCATCAAGACAATTGCTAATGTTTTTTAAAATGCTCATAATTAATTCAAAAGATTAAGTGGGAGAAAGCCGCCCATAGCTTCCAAGATCAAGCACTTCTTGATTTTGGGTATATCACCATCATAAAGATAGGGTGACCCAAGGAATCAAGGGATATGGACTATCCTTTATAGATGAGACTATATATGTTTGTAATGGTAGTAACCAATCCTAAAGATGAAACTCTTCATATGGTAACATTGATGTTAAGGAGCCTAGTTGCATACTTAACTTATACATGAAGTGGTAGAATCACCTAAAGTGGTCCCGCTTGTATGGCCTAAGGGCTAAACGTAAAGGTATGTTGATCAATGCCTTGGGATAACTTTTAAAGTTTAAGGTGAGTTGATCAATTAGAAAAGGTCTCTACCTTAGTAATAAAAGTCATGACTTGCGTAAAGTAGGTTTGATTTTTATAATGCTAGGATACCTACCAAAATACATTTAGTTTGAGAGCACTACATATTTACTAAACGAATTACCAACTTGCCTTGAATGCTCAGTTCTTTTTATAAACACATGGAAGTATTTTATTTGTTACAAATATATATCATGTCTTTAACTTGTTCATCTTTTATCTAATTTTGAAATTGAACCTAATTATAAATTAAAAATAATTTGGATATAGTATTAGTTGCATAGAAGCTAATTTAGGTAAATTTTATTATTTTACTTTGAACAAACCTTGTAAAGACAAAGAGGGGTATATCAAAGATGACATAAGACGGATCAAAAGACCAAATGTCTCATACTTAGGTTTTTGGATAATGCATTGCAAAAGCAACACATGTCTATTGCCATGGTTTATTATATTTGTTTTAAAGTGGTAAGGATTATTTGGTGATAAAGGCAAGTTAATTAGACAAGTTGCCCTTAAGATTATTATGAATACCAAGATTCATGTGTGTTAGAGATCTTACTAGATTCCTTTGGGATGGGTAAGAAGATTCTCAAAGATTGGAAAGTGGCTCATATGGAAGTCAAAAGTTCTTCAACCTCTTTTACCAAGAAGAAGAACAACAACACCAAATAAGAAAAGTTCAAGAAAAGAAATAAGAGAACAAGCTCATGAACAGGTGATTTCTTTGTGACCTTTTGGAGACATTGGAAAAGAAATACCTAGTTTATCTAAGGAAAAAAAGGAAAGTACACATCATGTTTTTGTTGTTGATTACATAATGGTGGATTTCACTAATTATGGTGGATAGATTCCAAGCCCACTATATGTAGTTATCTACAGAGTTTTCAACAAGTGAGAAGGTTATATGATGGGATTGTTCTTACCTCAGCTTTAGTTGTAAGATTGTTGTGCAGGATAGTGAAAGGTATGGCCACTTTATATATTGACTTCATTCTCACTTTGCTAAGAAATGAGAATAATCAAATCTCAAGAAATAAACCTGGCATTAATCAAACATTTAGTTTCTAAAGCCTAGGTAATCTTAATATAAATAGGATTCAAAGACTGATTAAGTTTGGAGATTGTGATTAAGGATCTTTCACTTTGAAAATCCTATATAGATGGTAAAATGACCAAGAGACCCTTTATCACTAAAGGATATGGGACCAAGGAATGTTTGAAGTTAGTGCATATTGGCATGTGTGAACCCTTTAATGTTCATACATGAGGAAAGTATTAGTACTTCATCACTTCCATTGATGAATACTCTAGGTTTAGATATGTATATCTATTACATAGGAAATCTATGTGTGGACCCCGCATTTTCGAGCTCATGCGTTTCCCACTCGATGACGAGTTCGCTTTTTATTTTGAAAAATTGATCTTTATTAATTAGGAAAAATGACTTGGAGTCGCCACTTATTTTTGTTTTATTTTTAAAGGGTAAACAAAATAAAAAAGAAAAACCCTAAGTGTGACTCCTTATTTTGGAAAAGGCGGTCTGTGAAAAACCAAATCGGGTTCGAGGGTCAGATTACTTATCGGGAAGGTACGGTAAAGACCGTAGCACCCCTCTAAGTCCCTAAAGTCGGGTCTCTACTAATGAGATGAAGCTGACATGGCAATCAATGTGAAAATCAATGAATACTCGAATCAATCATGCACATATGAGTATCAGAAAATGCATATAGACTAACCAGAGCGAGAATGAGTGTGTACCTGAGCAGTGAGCCACTATGCGCTATCAAGAGAGAGGGTTAGTGCAAAATCAAGAGCATAAACATAGCTCACATGTCACTAAATCAAATACAAAATCATCAAAGGCACGCATGACACTTAACTCAAAATTCATTTTTATTTTAAAGAAAATTTATTTGATGTTGGGCCCCCACCAAAACCCGCTTACTATTGGGTGAATCAATTTCGCAAATTCTATCACTAAGAATTATGAAAGTAAATTCACACTTATTTTAAAACATTTTAAAATCAGAGGAGATGTGTGTATTGCTCACCAGAAAAGAAAGTGGTGGCAAAGTTTTATTAAAAATAGGATTTTTGATACCTAAGGCTCTAAGGATGAAAATTTTGGAGCTGAGATTTATTAGAAAAGAAAGTTAGAAATTGGAGGATCGTTTAAAGAATAGGATTTAGAAAGCTATTTTTAAAACCAGGAGGAAGAAATGGAAAGTGGCACATGGTCAAAGGTGGCCATGCATAAGTGCTTGAGTGTGAGATGACTGATGAGAATGGGGCATATTGAGTGACACTAACAGCGAGCTTCTCCAATCTTCCGAGCCTACGCAGCACATCCATCAAAGAACTGTGAGCAACTGCGTCTAAAAAAAATGCCAGCACCAAACATTTCAGAAAACACATCCAGCGCCTCGGTGGTTGTCTCATCCTTTGCCCAGAACTTCAAGATCATGAAGACCTTTTGCTTGGTTCTGCAGAGAAAGCCTGAAGAGGAAGAGTGAAGATGCCCGCCCACCATGTCTCACTGTCTACTCGCTTCTCTAGGGTTTTTATGCCTCGATTTGCACTTCGAATAACCCCGCTTTGAATTGAATGAACCATCTTGATCTTCATCCTCCAACAAAGAAACCACAATGGTGCTCCTCTTGCTCGTTACTGTCGCCACTGAAACTTTACTCTGGTTGTAGAAACTGGCCTCAACAGCCTCAACAATCAGATGTCGCGTGTTCCCAGAACAGTTCATTGGCAAGTCATTCATGCTCATGCCATCCAAATATCCACTCCCAGACGTGACGCCTGAAACAAACATCCTTGCTTTGGCAACAGCCTGATTGATTTTGTCTTCATAGTCATACAACACTTCTTTCCCTTGTTTGTTGATCTCTTTAACCCCCTTCCTGAAGGACATCATTGCTCCACGTGACCCACGTGGAGGCTTATGCGTTGTGGTTGTCACAGTATCAGCATATTCAAAAGGAGATTGAATAACACCAGCAGCAACCACCCACTAATATGTGCCATGTCTGTCAACGTGACAGCTTTCTGCTTGAGAAAATGATTTTCGGCAATTGATAAGACCACTTGCGACAATGATTTTTATATCAAACTCGCAACATGCAGACAAGGCTTGAGGTACAAGCATAGAAACCCATAGGGCCCACTGCCGACTTATGAAGTCATAAGATCAAGCCTCATTAGTTGCATCATTCCCATCTTCAGCACCCATCAATGAGTCAAAAACACCACTGCCACCACTAAATGTAATTAGCTCTCTTATGATAGACCTTCTGATGAACCAAACTCCTGTCAAGATTCAAATAATTCAAGACCATACAGGACGCCTTGCCGGGAGTGGGAAACAAACTCCAACCTGAGGTGGAGGTAGAAGGGAACCCGTGTAATATACTAACTTCAAGACGGTCTGGGAATTTACCCCTTAGCCAGCTGATTCGTCTCTGAGAATTTGTTCCTCTACTAGATCAATTAATACTTTGCTGCCACCACCTATCTCAAACGCTCTAGCTGAAGCAAGTTTGTTTAAGGGCTTGACCATGTAGTATACACCATCATCAAGTCAGTGATTCTCCTTGAGAGCTCCATGGCCACGAGTCTCAATAGCCAGATGTAACTCCTCACCAACAGAATTCAAGCGAATAGCTTCATCAATGACATTTTTATAGCCCATTTTGAACCGGTGGTGCTTTCCTCCAAGTTTCTTTTCAAGATATGTAGTCAGGTTATCTGAAGTTACACTTTCTGTGACTCTGGTTGTTCCGGGCTGTTTCTCAAGAACAATGACGGACATTAAATCAATTAGACGATTCCTATTTAACTCGCGACCAGTGGAATCTACAGAAGCAAATCTGTCAACATCTGTATCAAAGATAATTCCTAGAGCAGCCTGGTTTGCTAGGACAGTCTGGGTGATGACTTCAAGGACCGACTTCCAGTGATAATAACTCCAAAAGGTTCAAGCACCTTTTCAGCAAGAATAAAAAATAAAAAGGGAGAATTGTGTTTTGGGCCCAGCTGGGCCCAAAAATTAAGAAATGGTCCATGGATGTATCAGAATTAAGCCCAACACCCAGACAAAGTCTCAAAATTGAGAAGAAGGCTATACAATTTATAATAAGCCGAAAATGCCCTTTGGCTGGCTAATGTAAAAAAAAAAACAAAATCCACGTTGGATTTGCAAATCGTTTTCCCCAAAATTGAGAGGCGTTTTCACATTCCTGAGTGTCTCCCTCGTTCCCGCCCAAAGAATGCCCTAATCATCTCTTCATCTTCATCTGGAGTTTGCCGACCATCCGATTTTAGGTGTAGACGGTGGAGTTTTTCGTCTCTGTCAATCCATTGGTCTCGACGATCACCACCGGATTTGGGTTCCGTGGCGAAGTAGTTGATAGTAGGTTCAACAATTTCAGTTTATGATTCATTTCGGCTATCCCGACCATTTCATTTCAGCCCAAATACATTGCCCTAATTTATCTGGCGATTTCAGTGTGCCATTAATCCCCACCGTGGGTGTCGTCCCGTGCTGAGCATTGAGGAGGGAGCTTCTCTGACCATCAGGTAAAGTAGTATTTTTTTGTAAGCTTAAAGCTTAAACCCCGTAAGTGGCTCTAAGACATGGCGTGGGTTATGGCGTTTTTAAGACATGGCTTACAGTTTGAAATAGTGAGGATCCTCATGGCTAATTGCATCTGCATGTTGGTATCAAAAAGTTTTTGTTTAGATGATTATGTTTGTGTTCGATTTATATGATTGATAGCCTTGACATGGAAAAATCACTTCTTTTTATTAAACTGTGATCTCACCATGATTCACTTGTTTCTCCATCAATATGAGAACCCTCGATTGCCATTCATGATAATTGTGATGATGAAGACGACATAAAAAAATATTTTGATTTTCCTTGCATTTTACTTGGTTCACTTATTTTTGTTTGGTTTAGCATTGCATATTGAATTGAAAAGTTAGTTTTATAGGTGCAATTTTATTCTAATATATGATAAGTAAATGCAAATAGATTTTCTTGTTGCAAACATATTTTTCGTCCTTTCGTTCAAATTATATCATTGAGCATTATATTTACTTCCTCGTGTGGCAGTCTAGTTTAGTATGCTAGTTCGCCTGTTACCTATTTTCGAAAAAAACCCAAGTTCTTTGAACCCTATAGTATGAGATATTGTGGGATACCTAGTATGTGTAGATAGATTATCATTTCGAACTTCATGAAATCTGTAGCTAACATGAATATAAATGCGAAATAAAGAAACAGATCAGTTCAAAGGCAGTTTAACGAGCCTTAATTCTAATTTTGAAATCCAAAATTAAGGGAGTCAATACATAAGAAACCAATTAAGGGATTTGTCCTTGAAATCCAGAATGGTTTCCAACAATCATTGTAGTGGCCAAATACCTCTTTCCATGTTTACTATTCACAATTGCTAAATATCAAACGCATGCAACTCAATATTATTTTCAGCATACAATTGAACCAAATTGAAATTAAGTTAAATTTGAAGTTGTCTATTAAGTATGAGCCAAAACACTAATGACATTGGCATGATCTGTCCATTTATAAGTCTGAAAAGTAATTGTGATGTTCCTATTGGGATCTAGAGGGTCATAGCAATCTGCAAAAAACAGAGAAAGAGTCGACCAACCAGTTAAAAATAGAATAAGTGAAGTAACATTTGGAAAAGTATATGCATAAATGATGCATGATAATCTGGACATGGCGACTAGTAATAGTGTGAAGTTCAAAGCAAAAGGGCAGATGAGAGAAAATATGAAGGCCATTTTCTATAAGACGCATAATTGTTTGGTCTATAATATGATATTTGTGCTATGTTTGTATAGGTTAATGGACGCAAGTAATAGGATATATTGTTACATTTTCGTGGGTGGCAAACTTGTCCAAAAAATGATGGGCAATGGGAATACTTGGGTGGAAGAAGCAAAGGTATTCACATATATAAAGGAATGGCATTTGAAGAATTCACCAAAAAAATCATAGAGAAATTCGACATTTCCCTTGACGTGATGAAGATGCACTACACGCTGAAGTTCAATCCCAGAGTCATCCAAGATTTAGAAGATGAGGATGATTTGGATAACGTGGTTTCCCACAGTGATGACTTTGCAAATGTATACCTAGTAGACTTACCCTCTGTGGAAGCCATTGAAGCAAATATCCCGAATTCACAGTTGGCATTTCGGTAATGGACTTTAACATCAATGTTTATTTAAAATGTTGTGAATATCAATTTTACGCATCACGTAGTCTAATTATGTTAATATATGTCAATGCAGAGATCCACCTATCACGTTCCCGTCCTCTAATGCATCATGCGATCCAATTCCTCAAACTATGATGCTATCAAGAGGTTTTGCGTCGCGTTGTGCAGATACTGAGTACATCCCTTTGGAATCGATTCGTTTTCGTGAGGCAATATTAGGGTCGGGACATACATTTAAAAATGCCGAGGAGTTTCGCAATGCAATTTACCAGATGTCATTAGGTGGGAGGTTTGAATACAAGTACAAGAAAAATTCCCCTACGCATATGTCTGTCAAGTGTTCAGTTGATGGTTGTCCTTGGAAGATAACAGCTCACGCTGTCGAGGGAAATGTCATCTTGCGAGTTCATACTTACCAAGTGAATCATAATCATATAGCTCAGGATGAGTGTTCATCTAAGGTGAAGGTTTCTTCAAAGAGAGGTGCGGTTGTTGTTGAAGATGTGTTTAGAACCACTCCAGACTATCTTCCCCGTCAAATTTGTAAGGATTTTGAACGTGATCATGGGGTTCAATTGACATATAACCAAGCATGGCACCTTAAAGAGAAGGCAAAAGAGCGCATATATGGAGTACCACGCGACTCTTACACGTTTCTCCCTTGGTTATGCCATAGGCTAAGAGAAATAAACCCGGGCACAATTGCGGAGTACACTTCCCAAGAAGGTCATTTCATGCAATTGTTCATTGCCCATGCATTTTCAATTCAAGGGTTCATCATGGGGTGTCGACCTGTATTGGCTATTGATTCTTGCCACCTAAGCGGTCCATATAAGGGAGCTCTTTTGTCTGCCATTGCATATGATGCAGATGATGGAATGTTCCCGCTAGCCCTTGGTGTGGTAAGTTCAGAAAATTATGAGGACTGGTATTGGTTTTTGGATAAATTAAAGGGGGTATTAGATGGTAAAGAAGTTGTTATTATATCAGATAGACATCAGGGAATCTTGCGTAGTGTTTCGGAGTTGTTTGGGACAGGAAATCATGCATATTGTTATCGCCATGTTAAGGAAAACTTTTCTAGCTTCTTCAATAAGCAAAACATTCGAGGAAAGAAAGGGAAAGAAGATGCTTTGCTACTTTTGGACAGCATTGCGTATGCTAGGTTGGAAATAGACTACAATGAGGCATTTGAAAAACTTGTGCGCTTCAATGAGAACCTAGCAAAATGGGTTGCGGAAAACAATCCCGAACATTGGGCAATGTCAAAGTTTGTTAAAAAGCGATGGGATATAATGACAACTAACATTGCAGAGGCGTTCAATGCGTGGTTAAGAGAAGAGCGTCACCAAACAATTTATACTTTATTGTTAATGCACATGGATAAACTTGTAGCCATGTTGGACACCCATATGCGTGCTACACAAAAGTGGAAGAGCGTGGTCGGACCGAAAACTGAAGAGAAGTTAATGTCAAATATCGTGAGGTCTGGTCCGATTAGTGTGCTACCCTATTTGGGAGGGACGTTTAAGGTGTTTACTGGAGAGGTTTATTTGGTTGTCGATATGAATCAACGTACGTGTACTTGCATGACATGGCAAATGTCCGGTTTGCCATGTGCACACGTATGTGCTGTCATCCGCACACTGAGACACGACGTGTATGACTATATTGACCATGTTTTCATGTCTCCATGCAAGATTTGATTTACTCGGGTCAGTTTCAACCATTACCAACACACAACATGCCGAAACTTTGTGACGATGGGAGTTTGCAAGATTGCGCGGGCAACACCTTTCCTGCTTTCCAACCCCCTCATGTGAGACGTCCTCCAGGAAGACCCCGACAAAGGCGCATTGAATCACAGTTTTCTCATAAGAGAGCAATTCATTGCTCTCGATGCAATGGAATAGGTCACAACCGCTCTAAATGTAATAATCCGTTGCCGTGACATTTGCTTTTATTTGGTTGTACAATTTCCTCTTTCTGTATCATTCCATATATTCTGTTGTATGGTATATGGTATGGGGTTGTTGATTCTCGTTTTTATGTATTGCCCTATTTATAGGCACCATGCACTTTTGTTGGAATTTTTCTTATTTAGAGTTGCTTTCAGTAACCAACTTAATTGAAAGTGCACTTTCAATGTGGTTTCTTTTTAGTTGTTATTTAATTCCATCTATGTGTCTACATTATCGAGCATTTCTTATTTGGAGCCTCATTAAGGATGACAATTTCTGTTACATTATTTTACGTATAGGGGTGACAAATTTTTTTTTTCAATAAAGCGAGACTTCCCCTATATTTATTTCCAAGTTGTGAATTAGTCCTCTTATCGCATTATGTTCTTGTTGCACCTATTTCAATGTCCCATCAATTTCTAAGACGTCATAAAAATTGTCTTTCAATTTGTCTTGAATTAGATATACTTGTTACACACGTTGTCCATATGGTTATTATCTACTAATTTATATGGTTGCTGGTTGGATAATCGATCATACACGTGTTTGCTTCCAAACTGTAAGCGTTTTCCTAAAATGTCATATTGTTATGTATTTAATTTATTTTTTCCTTACAACTATGATTATGGAACACCATTACCAAATTAATCAAACATATTAATTGTCGAAATAGTCAATTGACCTTTCCCTTTATTATTAGTTTCCCCAGGTCATCAATAACTGCTATAACACCCATTTCCAGGTGCCCGTTATTCCAAGGTTGAAGCTTACAACAATCATTTCATTCTTCTATGGCCACTACTGAGGTGATGCATTCTTTCTTGTTTTTAAATATTGATAACTTATTTCGGATATTTCATATTTTGATCAACTTACGACCTATAGTTTTTTTTTATGTTAAAGATTGAATTACATAAACATCCAATTGTAAATTATGAATCCACATGAATATGTTTGTTTGTTCATTCAATTTTATTGCTTTATTCACTACGTTTACATATTCCTATTGATGTTAATTTTTTCTTATATATAATTCATGTGTAAACTACTAATGCCCTCCAACCATTTCAATGCAGTCCACCAGATTGTCTACACGGTGTTCATCTTCAAGGTTTCTAAAACTATGCAACAGGCTCCCTGCTGATAAATTGGACGTGGTTCGAGACCTTCAGTTTGGAGGTCTTCTTCACTTAAATTGCAAGGAGATACGGCATAACATCTGTATATGGCTGATTGCCCATTTTAACGTTGGGTTCAGACGCATTGACATTACATCCGACAAAAGGTATGATCTGACAGCTGCTGATGTCGGCCTTGTCTTTGGCCTCCCGACGACTGGACGGATTCTACAGATTGCTACTACCCCGTCTGGTCATCCGTTCGGTACCCTCAACACATGTGAGGAGAGACTCCTCAACTTACCTATTGGGGAGGAGTTTCGTAGATGCTTCATTTACTACACTTGTGCGACGCTATTAGCCCCCACCTCAAGGATTGATGGATGCCGAAACTTGTGGCATACCATCCATGAAGATGGTTTCAGAAATGATGTTAATTGGGGCCAATTTGTTCTTGACCAGCTTGTGGAGGGTATAAGACGATTTAAGCAAGGGAACAGCGTCTGGGTTCATGGTTGCATTCTTTTCCTCCAGGTATTGGCCTTCTTTAACATTCATTAATTGGTAAATTTGAATTTGTTTACATCAGTACCAACAAGTAAGAATTATACATATGTTTATTTCCATTGTGCAGCTCCATTACGTAATTAAATTCAAAATTCCTTCCGTTCCTGTTCCGATGACAGCGCCCCTACTCTCAGCATGGTCAGATGAGTTGCTAAAGGAGCGCTTATCTGCTGAGATCAGTGAGTTTGGGAGTTTTGGACATGGCCAGGTAGTCATTTATTCGGCATGAAGTTTGTTATATATTGATTTACATGCATTTTGAATACCTCCAATGTTTCTATGTTCTTACCATGCGTGATGTTCTCATAATGTAGGCGTTTGATGAATCGTCACCGCCTCGTACACATGTCGAGGATGACAGTCGACCGACAAGTAGTCAAGTACCGACAAGTAGTCAAGTACCGACAAGTAGTGATGTACGCTAAAACTACTTGTTACTTTACGCATTCAATCCATCTGAATCACATTACAATTTGGTTATCATTGCTATATTGTTAATAACTTCTAATCAATTTTCTTATAAATTTGCCTATGCCAATTCGTTAACATGTGACAGGAAATCTTGGAAAAGTACTATGCTGCCGAACGCGCAATACATTCTTATCAAAAGGGCATTCAGCAGCAGCTTGGCATCATGCGTGGTCTGATCCATAGATTGGATGCGCGAAGAGAAAGAAGTGTACATTCCCCTCCTGCTGGTCACTCAGGCTATGCAGCGGATGACTTTCCCGAGGCCGCGCATGATTCACCCTCTGCCCCATATGACATGCCATTCCATTGCACCGAAGAAGTACCAGACACTCCTATTCGGCATCCACCTATTATTGGTAACATTTTGGGCCACATTCATTACTGCATTAGTGCGTACAAAATATGTCAAATTGTACTGGGGTTCAGTTAACTAATCTGTTTATACTCCAAACAAACAGCCGATGACGAAGTAGTCATCATAGACCCCTTACCTTTGCGTTCTATGACTGTGGCCCCCCGATCCCATAGCATTGGGAGGCAACGGAGAGTGCGTCGGATGGCTCCGAATCTATTGTCACCATTCATAGCGCAGGCACAAACCCGCCATTCTGCCATCAAGATGGACCTAAAAGAGGCAGCTGCAACTGTATTTAATGGGGACTTGGACCCAAGGCATGTTACATCATATACTACGCCAAGTTCAAGTGTTTCCACATGCAACAAATCGTATTACCCTAACATATATGGTTTTGTTGGCAGCGAGGAGCTTGTTGCAATGCATGACACAAGTTTAACCAGAGGCAACCTCGCGTCTTTCCAGGGAGACTGTTGGATTGGCAATGATGTTAATATTTCAATTTGTCCACTAGTTTGCATTTTTTTTAATTTTAATGTGATGTAACATCTTCTCATTAGTCAATCTGAATATTGATTACATTTTAATCATTTCTTCTTTTAGGTCGTTGATGCATTTTGCCGAATGTTGCAATTCGACGATCAATCAAGGACAAAACTATTTCTCTCCCCCTACATAGCTGTAATGAATGCTTTTAATTGCCACTACACCTGAATTTCCCTTGTTCTGATAACATGTCCACACGTTTACACATGTTTCCATGCATTAAGTACTTTCATCTCATATACAGGAAATGGTGATGCGTTCCAACGCAAAACATTTGACGCACGATGCAATTATTGCGCGTTTCGATCCATATATGTATGCCTTTGATGGTTCGTATCAGAATGTTACTCAGGTCAGACTTGCATTCCAATGTTTTATGTTTCTTCACTTCTGATCTCCTTCACCCATTATATGTTCTAATCCATTGTATGTGGCATCATGCAGGTCTACTTACCGGTCCTTTTCAAAAACCATTGGACACTTTATGTCTATGACCTACATAACAAACGAATCCAGCTCTTGGATTCTCGGCCTGGAAGAAAAAGGAGTTGTATGAGTGGAATACAACAAAATTTGGTAATGTACCTTCTACTCCCCAATATTTGTTGCATTGTACATCATATTGTAAGTTTGAATGTCAATTACTTTGCTTGTTTAAGGCCAAGGTTGTTCTATGGCTTGTTGCCAACAAGAAAGAAATGGTTGCTGTAGACTTGAACATGTACAGTTTTGTCATGCCAGACGTACCATGCCAACCAAATGAGTTAGTGTTTACCACAATTATGTTTAATTTGATTTCATAGCATTTTCCACATATTATACTTCCCATGTCACGCATATTAAGTTCTTACACATTACTCTTTGTGTTAGCAATGACTGCGGCGTTTTTATTATGAAATTCATGGACAACTGGTCCAATGGGGGACTCTCCAAATCCATCGATGTGGTATGTACATATAGGCTTTCGCTATGACATCATTTATATAAAAATTGCATTGCATCGGCAACTTATTTAACCTTTCCTTATATGTCTTTTAAACATGAATGAGTGCAGGCCAAGATTAAGAAGTATAGATTGAAGCTACTGGGCAGATTATTGCTTTCATCACAGAATGCACATCGGCATCGATTTATGGCAGTTTGAGTTACACTTTTCAATAGGATGTGACGATGATTTGTAAAGATGAGTGTACATTCTACAGGAAAAACTAACTCCTCCCATTGTATTGTGAATATTATGGTTTATATATTTAATGAAGGTTATGATGAAGTCGCATTTTCCCTCACTCTCTCAAAACATCTAATAAAGGTTCTTATTTTGTTTTTTGTTTTTTTTTCTTGTTTTCTTTTCTCTTTGTGATTATTGACGTACCATTTCTATTATAGCTCTTGTCGAACTTGAGATTGAAGTTGGTATGGGTGATGGTGAAGTATCAACATGGATTAGAAATGTAGACAGTTCTTCACAATCCAAAACTACACATTAGTATTTATTTTTAGTTATATGATATATTATTTTAGCAAAATACGAAAATAATAAAAATAACTTTAAACCTTTTTTAGTTTGTAATTATATTAGATTAATTAGTTTATACTTAAAGATATTTAATTTTCAATATTTTTATTTCATAATGACAATTACATTTTTACATATTCTAAAATGATTATTTAAGTTTTAAGTCAACAACTTAAATATAATTTAACTTAAAATCAATTTAAATCATTAAGTAATAAGTATTAAATTTTACCAAATAACCACTCACTATTTATAAAAAATTTGGTATTATGAAATTTGTTAAATATAAAATAATAATTGATTAAAATAAAATAAAATAAAAATGGCACCAGCTCGACCGGTCGACCAGATCCACTCGACCGGTTCCATGATGAATTTTACATGCTACTGGATGAGAGAGAGTGCAAAATGGCACCCTCGTCCGGAGCTCGACCGGTCGACCAAACCACTCGACCGGTCTAATGAGGAATTGGACATGCTACTGGATGAGAGAGAATGCAAAGTGGCACCCTCGTCCGGTATATCGACCGGTCGACCATATCCGGTCGACCGGTTCCATGATGAATTTGACATGCCACTGGATGAGAGAGAGTGCAAAATGGCACCCTCGTCCGGAGCTCGACCGGTCGACCCGTCCACTCGACCGGTTCCATGCGGAATTGGACATGCTACTGGATGAGAGAGAATGCAAAATGGCACCCTCGTCCGGAGCTCGACCGGTCGACCCCGTCCACTCGACCGGTCGACCATTTCAGAAATAAAATTAAAGATGTAAGTTTCTTGTGCTTGTAACTGTTCAAGGTAGAGAAAAAAACCTGTAGAATGGAAAATAAAGTCCTTTCTGGTTTTTCCGGGTTGGTTGCAGCGATATGGGATGTCACATAGATGGGTTTATTGCAGTAGTAGCCCATACTCATGTTCTCCAAGATGGGCCAGTGACAGGTAGAGCAGCTGATGTTATTGCAGCAGCAAACACTGCTGCTGAAGTTGCATTGAGACTTCTGAGGCCTGGAAGGAAGGTAATTCATAGTGCTGTGCTTAAATTATTTCATCTTTTCTTGTTTTACAATATTTATGAATCAGTATTGTGGTTTGTCTTACTTATGAATTAGTTTATTTATCGTATTAGTAGATGGGAAGCTTTATTCACATCCGACTTCAGGTTCCCTCCATAATGTTTTAGGTGCATATGAATTTATAAATACATGAGAGAAGGTGGGCATTCATCAGAAGTGGACCAATACCTTTATGCTTTCTGGATCCTGATTTTTGTTCAGTGGTTGTATCATCTCATTTAACTGTATCTGTCACATGTTCATCGTGTTATTTAAACAAAAGTATCATGTCTCCTTTTAACATTTTATCTTCTTTTTCAGCATCTTCATCACCATTTTTAGCTCCCTTTGTATGATGAATGTATTGTGTATATATATAAAAAAAAACATTGTTATGTATAGTTGTTAAAGACTTACAGCTCATGAGTCATGATATGATATAGGGGTAACCTATCAATGAAAAAAAAATCTGATATAAGGGTAAGATATAATGTAAAATGATATGTATTTTATCTTACTTGTATCTTACAATGCATATCTGATACACGATATAATATTAATTGTTTAAAATATGCCATAAAGTTAGAAATTGATGATAAGAGGGAAAAGAGGTAAAATAATCTATAATGGAAATTATGCACTTGTTGTCAAAGACACCTATGGAAGCTTGTAAATGAATTTATTCTTTTAAAGAATTTAGTGTTGATTTTGAATATGTTAGTGAATGAAAACTTTTGTTTAATATATTGATTTTTCTTTCTTAAGTCTTTGTTGTCTCTTTCCTTTAAGGAAGACAAAAATGATGAGCTTAGAAAGTTAGAACTTTGAAGTGGACCCATAAGCAAATTCATGTCAACAATATATACAAATTTATATGATTGGTTGGGTCTAAGAACTATAACTAAAAGTTTAAAAATTTATTGTTGTGGATTTTATAATGAATTTATGCATTAAAATGTTATTTACTAAATTGAATTTGGCAAGGGTTGAGGTGGGGATGTGGGAGATTTTAGGTTTAAGGCCCAGCAAGGGACAAAAAATATTGTCCAAGCTTTGGAGTTTATAATTTTTTTTAAAAAATTATTTTTAAAATTATTTATTTTTGAAATTATTTAAAATTATTTTAAAATAATTCCATCAAATTTTAAAATTTTTTGTAAAAATTATTGACCATGTGTCTGCTGACTCAAAATGGAATTTTATAATCCTAACTATATGGTTAATAACTAGATGCTGCTATATCAACATTACTGGTTTCAACCTTAAAGGTGTGAAGGAACACAGTACAAAGAACGTATCTGTAAAAGTAAAAATAAAAATAAAAGTGTGCCTATTAAAAGACAATATATAATGCAATACGATAACTAAAACTGTTTTGATAATAATAGTAATAAAGATGTGCAGGAAGGCAGCACATGTAAGAATAAAAATAAAGTGAATAAAAATAAAGTGTGACTATAAATAGACAAAATAGAATAAGATAATTAAAACTCTTCTGATAATGATAACAACAATAGCAACAATAGCAACAAAAACAATAATGATAGTAATAATAATACGGTGTGCCTATTAAAAGACAAAATAGAATGCAATAAGATAACTAAAACCCTTTTGATAATAAAAACAATAATAATAATACACAGTAATAAAGATGTAAAGGAATGGTGCAAATGTAACAATAAAATAATAGTGATAGTATAATAATAATAATATAATAGTAATAATAATATAGTGAATCTACTAAAAGCAAAAATAGAATACAATCAGATAACAAAAACTTTTCTAATAATACAAATAATAGTAATACAAAGATAAAGAACAAGAACAAGCTAACTAAAACACATATAAATCAAACTAAATTCATAAATTTCATGCCCAGGTGTGTCACTGTGAAGACCGGAGCAATCATAGAAGATATACTTGTTCCTACCACAGTTTCATGAGAATGGTCATGATATTGAATTGATGCGATTCTCATGTCATTGGAAATTTATCAAGAAGTACAACACTGTTGATGGACATTGTTAGTCTTATGGGCAATTGGCAGTAAAATTGTGGTAAACATAAAAGGTTTACATTTCCCCAACTTGGACTGCTTCATACAGTTTGATCAATAGAATTTTTGGAGTCAGTCCGAGAGCCCTTTCTATTACAGTCTGGATGCTGACTAAAACTACCATAATGGACCAAGCTATGGGATTGAACTAATAAAATTTCTAAGGATGGAACAATTCCCATTAGTGATCACCACCAGCATAAATGAGGACACAATCTGATGCCATTTGACATATTTAATTCCAGTCCGTAAGTGATCTGCTGCATCATATTTATCAACAGCCACCTACTGTAGTTTATCATCAAGTATCCCATAGAAATTCATAGGAAAAAAAGGGAAGGCACAGATGTTGAAAGGATAATGGTAAAAGCACCTTAGGCCTTTAAAGTTGGGACCCTTGCTAAAATGCAATACTAATAATAATGATTAAAAAAATGTGAAGACATGCTTACCATTTCAGGATCCAAGACATCAATTGCATGCAATCCATATCTCTCTTCAGGGACCACAATATGGGTTTTTGGATCTAAAGACACTGTTTGACCTGATCCACGCAAAGAAGCCTTTTATCTTTATCTAAAAACTCATAATTCAAATTATTTTAAAATTATTTTTAAAAATTCATATCAATCAAATTATTTATCCCAAAAAAATTATTTATATCTATATTTAACTACCAACAAAAAAATATCGAAATATTTATATACTCAGTTTATTTTTTATTTTTCTTTCACTTTAATTTTTTTCTATTTATTTTCTTTTCATCAAAGTTTTAATTTAAATTTATGATAAGAATTAGATGATATATGATAAGAATTATTTAAATTTTAAAAAAACTTCCAAACACAAAGGAATTAAACAGGTTTCCTAAATGTATATTTTTTTTTTCGAATGAATGAAATCTTAAAAAAATGAATGCATTATATTAAAAAGTGCAAAACACCCTGGAACATGTTACTGTGTCAACCGGTTCATATCCGGTCGGCCGGGGTGACGTTTAAAAAACCTTCCCGCGGTTAATTTCTTCAGTGATATCCTCTGCCAGTGGAAGGGATCCGCCGATTGAGCTTCCAGAGACCCACTTTCGACGCCCTTCCAGCTGTTGCAAGCCTTCGGAGTGAGTTTTGAGGGGTGCGGGTTCACATTTCGGAGCTAGGGCGTGAGGTTTGGCAGTGGTCCTCCTTCATCGCGCGTCACAGGCCGTTTGTCTTCTCTTCCCGCGCGCCACGGCTCTTTCATTGGCCTTGTTTTGACATAGGTGTGGCCCTTTGTTCCTGTAGTACAGTGCTCTCTTCTATTGTAGTGTTTCATGGCGCCTAGGAGAGACAAGGGTGCCTCGAAGGCACAGGGCAAGCGCCCTGCTCAGGCTTCTCAGGACGGTCAGGCGGAGGCTCGCCGAAAGGCGAGGTTCGACACCGGCCTTTTCACTACGCTCGACGAATACCAGAGGTACAAGCAGCATTTCGTCCAGAGGAAGGTGGTTGCAGGGAGAAATATTAATTTCGCCCATCTACAGCATTTCGGGTTTGAGAGCCTCTTTGCACGCATGGGGTGGCTGCCCTTAGTCAGTATTTCAGAGCCCATTTTTCCGACATTAGTCAGGGCATTCTATTCACGCGTGACGTATGGACATGGAGGCCCGATCACTTCGACCGTTAGAGGGGTTCAGATCCATCTGGACCCGGAGAGCATCTGCCGCATTTTGGACATTCCTCCTGGTGGACTCCGAGTATATGATGCCAAGGTCTGGCCGACGGTGCCGGGTTTCGATCCGAGAGAGGCGATTCAGAGGATGTGCGGCCTGGCAGCTGCCCCGGGGTTGGGCAAACCATCGGCACATAGCCTCACAGTGACCTGCCGAGTCCTTCATCACATGATAGCGTACATCCTCCTACCACGTGGCGGTCATCGAGATGAGGTTTCCTACCTGGAGGCATTCCTGATTGATTCCATTATGACGGGGAGACGTATTGATGTCGGGTATGTCATGATGATGCACATGATGGCATGCTGCGAGACGGCCAAACGCATTCTCCCATACGGCCGCTTCATGACACGAGTGTTCAAGGATGCGGGGGTGGATTTGAGCAAGGAGCAGGAGGTCGAGGCGCCCAGCAGTTATGACACCTATGATGAGCAGTCGATGGCGCGGATGAAGTTGGAGAAGGCCCCAGATGGGTCATGGATTAGGAGGGCGGACCGACCAGTACCACAGCCACAGGCAGAGGGGGATGTGCATCCAGCAGTAGACGAAGAGGAGGAGATTCGGGAGATGGAGGGTGGGGTACACCCTCAGACCGAGTTTGACCATAGAGAGCCTGCGTTTGATATCCCTACACGCCAGTCTGAGGGTCGCCACTTTGACCCGACTATGTCAGAGCCGATGACGACTGAGACGGATTACACAGCTGGACCATCTAGTCAGCCATCATTTACTGAGCCTCATTACACCCATACATCACCTGGCCAGGCTCCTGACGCCCCTGAGCATGCCCCTTGGATGGAATTGGCTGCCCAGATTAGCTCAATTGGGACTCGTATTGAGGAGCGCATGGATCAGCAGCAGGCTACGCATGAGCATATCCTACAGAGGCTTGATCGCCTAGAGCGTCAGCATGAGGAGATGATGGCGTACATCCGCGCCGTGTTCCCACCGCCACCCCATGCACCTTGACTGCATTGAGACCACGTCGTTATTTTGTTTATGTTGCAAAACTGGGACATATATATTTTGTATTAGCATACGTATATTCCGAGTAGTTCACAGAAATGAGAAAAGAGATATATTTCAATGAAATTATATTTTGTCTTAACTTCAGAAGCTATTAGTTGTCCTTTTATTTTTTATTCATATTTACTATATTTGGAGGGAAATGATGGTGTGGTCATCAAAATATTTTCTTTTGTATCAGCTGCTTAATTTTTGGTCTATCCTGTGTCCATGATTCTAATATATTTTCAATTCCTTACTTTACAATGAATTAATTTCAAACCTTATTCATGCAAACAGGTTAGGGCGTTTGGTGCAATACATGAAAATTGGAGCCAATTACAGAGTTGGAAAGATCTCTTTGAATTTATTCGTATTAGGTTTTGTCTTTGCTCTAATTTCACACTGGAGCTGACTGAAACATAAGCATTTAGGAAAGGAAGTGAATGAGAGAAAAGATATAGGGAAAAAAATCCAACATAATATACGTAGGAAGAGCTCATCAACATCTGAAAGGAAACTTTTGCTGAGCCCATTACTTGTTAGTATCTGTAAAGGATTCAAGTTCATAATAAAATATGAAAGGTCATTTTTATAGGATCCATATTGACATGTATTGTTGTCTCTGTCTAAGGCACAATTCGGCTCAATTGGCAGCTATTGGCCATTGTACCAACAATGCATTAAGATAGTAAAGCATGAATTTGAACCCACAGAAATCAATTGCTCAGAGTGATACCTGATTTTCTGGTACGGAAAAAATGATGGAACAGAAATTCAGCATCTCCTCAAAGCTTAACTAGGGAGACAATGTGAATTTTGAGCAGGAAAATCTAGTCTAAGAAATGATAATGACATCAACGTTATTTAAAGACTTTTGAGTGCTTTCTGGTTGGAGAAGAAAAATAAGAAATGATGACATAGGCCAATGTCCTAGCCAAAAGAGGGTCTAGCATGTATTAGAACTTTAGTTGAGCTAGGGGTGTTATAGATTATTTTGACGTCTGATAGTGAATGAATGGAAAGCTCCTGCATTTAGAGGTCTTGTACTTAGTGATGAGTTCAAGCCTTAGAAGTATGCAGAGAGATAGGTATGGAATAAGCCTTGTATGAGTTCTTTAATCCCTGTTCTTCTTTAACAGGTGCTTTCTGGTAACAGGGTTTGATTATCCTTTGATTATCCTTGTAACAAATATCAACTCATTATCACCAATGGTATTTCTGTGGCAGATTGACTGGTTGTAACTCAAATGTGCTAGAATCTTTATCATAGGTCATTGCTTAATTTATAGATCAAACTTGTTTTTTTTTTTTTTTGGTTGCTTGGTGCTGCTTAATCTCTATTTGTATATCAAGCAAACTTTGAAATATAAGATGAAGAGTCTCATTTTCATAATATATCTGAAAAACAAGTAACATGTGTGGGATGAAGGTACAGGAACAACTCAAGCAAATTAGTACTCCTATTCACTTGTATCACCTGAAGGAAAGGTTAAGGTTTCAATTACTCTTCATGTATGCGGATTTTTCAAAATTTATCAAATATTTTATTTTAAGGACATATATACAATAGCTTGTACAAACAATTGAAGAAATGACAATCTTTCCTCCACCTGCTCCCTTGAAAATGCTTTATTTTTTTAACTCATTTTTTTCTCGAATAATCTTAAACAATGGGCACTCTTTTAAAATATTTCATTCTCTCATGAAAAGTGAGTTCCAAAAATAGTTTTATAACTGATAAAACTATTTGAATTAAGAACTATTTAAAAAATTAACAAATTTGCATATTTTGGAACTCTTTTATTAGTCAGTTGGCATACTTGGTGGACATGGTATGGAACCGGTCGACCGGTTACCATAGACCGGTTGCACTACGGGCAAGATACTCACATAAAGGACACCAACCGGTCGACCGGTTATCCTAGACCGGTCGACTGGTAACCTTTCTTTTTCATTTTTACACTTCCTATGGGTTTTCAGCTTCAATGGGCCAACAACCAGTATAAACGGAGGAAAAACAAAATTTAAAAACAAGAAACATGTGCTGATAAAATGCGAAATAACCAAAATTTAAGTTCAATACATTGGAAGTTTAATTGGAATGAAATCCATAATTACATGTCCCGAAACGTATATGATACTATTTGATGAAAATAGTTACAATGTAAAAATTTAAAAGAAGGTTGGTATCTTATTATCCAACTCTTAACATAGATTGGCTTCCTATAAAATAAACTATCTTGATCATCTAGACTTCTCTGTTTTTCTCTTCTCATCTTTCATCTGATGTTAAGCCTCTTATTTTGAAGTATTTCTATTGATAGTGACAAAGCTCCCACTTCAACAATCAACCCACCTGCACACATAAAGGGAAAAACAATTAGTTCAAGGATAAAAGATCATTTATTTGCTTCATCTAAATACGAAAAGGAAAGGGTGCAATTCGACACCCTCATGTACTCGTTTAAGTTGTCCTATTATCCGTCACTCCATACTGTGCTCATAATTTTCCATTGATGCAGAGTCATAAATCCGTCTTACAAACAGAAGAAGTCAACATACTCATAATTTAAGAACAATCGACGAGTGTTTTCAAAAAAAGTTGAAATCCTTCAATGTAGGTAGGGTTGTACACACTTGTACAGTTAGCCCATTTGGCTTGTACAGTTAGTGTAAATGGATTGTACAGTTATGCAATCCACCGAAGGGACGACCGAACAAGTGCATATGGGTGGGGCAACAATGTTTCCATTATCGGCGATGAGGGAAAAGGAGGAAAAACTTAACCCTCATTTCGGTTCCTACGCCTAAGTAATGTGGGGAGCTAAAACAATGAACTAACATTGTACAAATAAAATAATATACGTGGAAGGAGTGTGTTGTCAACCGATATGTGTGAGGAATGTGCACGACGAGTGGAAAATGTTGATGACTAAGTTATTCACAATCACTTGAAATACATTTAGATACACACCCTTGTACACCCTTGTACATTGCGATTGTACACTTGGTGTAAAGGCCTTGTACAGTTGGAGCAATTCCACTTAAATAAAACTGAAGGAGTGCATATGGGGGGGTTAACCACATTCCAAAGAAATGGCTGATTGAAAATGGGAAAATGAAACCCAATTTAGGTTCCTATGCAACATAAGTGTGCTACCACAAGGCATTTGAATGTGTACGAAGGTAAATGAGGAATGACTGTGAGGGATGTCCCCCTAGTAAAAAAAAGAAGGAAATGAGCAACGATTGTTTTAAAAAAAGTTGAAATCCTTCAATATAGATAGGGTTGTACACACTTGTACAGTTAGCACATTTGGCTTGTACAGTTAGTGTAAATGGCTTGTACAGTTATGCAATCCACCGAAGGGACGACCGAACAAGTGCATATGGGTGGGGCAACAATGTTTCCATTCTCGTGGATGAGGGAAAAGGAGGAAAAACTTAACCCTCATTTCGGTTCCTACGCCTGATTGATGCTCTTCCATGAATCTTTACCACTGACAGCTCCTCACTAAGTCAATAATATGGTGGACTAGACAGAAAATTAAAGCACGGAAAGAAATAAAATCCAATAATGCATGATTTGCATATTTTCAAATCTATTACTCAACAAAACATAAGCACTGGTAATATTTTCCTCTTTGCCTATCAAAAAAAAATGATAAAGGACGAGAAGGGGTTTCATGTATATGTGTGCCTGTTTGTTTTTTGACAAATAAAGGTAAGTGTATATTTTTTATGTTCCAGTTTCAGATTCATTAAGACTTTGTTTGGATCATGGAAAGTGCTATGGCAAAAAATAAAAAATAGTATGGTTTTCCATAGAAAATTGATAAAAATTGAAATATAATGAAAATTATTTAAGAACTTATACATTCTTAAATTCTTTATTCTCTATAGAAAAGAAGAATAATATTGGAAAAGTATGCTAGAGAAGTTTAAGTTTTTTTTTCTTCCTTTTCCATTTTTCTCCCAATTGAGTTTCCCTCCTACTTTTCGCGATCTAAATTGAACCTAAACGACTAAAAACAATAAAAGTAAAAATCAACTACACCCTAATCAATTTCAGTATCACTTTATGGAAAATCAACCAACTATAGTAAATGAATTGTGAGAACACAACTTTTACAGATAAGAAGACAAACCGTGTGCAAAGTTTCAAAACCATTCTTGGAGCTTGCCATTACCAAAGGATGTAAAGATGTAAAAGGTGAGAATATATCCTCTTCTGCTTCTTTGGGGGAGTTCCTATAACATATAGGTCACTCAATATCTCATAGCCTTTCTATTAATTCTGTAACATATATGGACCATTTGTTAATTTTTGGGCCCAGCTGGCCCCAAAACACAATTCTCCCTTTGAAGAAAAAAAAAGAAATGAGCAAAGAATTTTGCGAAAATCGTTTGAAATCCTTCAAGTTAGGTAGCCTTGTACACCTTGTACACTTAGTGTAAATGCCTTGTACAGTTGGAGAAATCCGACATAGCTATAGCTGAATGAGTGTAAATGGGCGGGATAGCCACTCGCCGATGTCATGGGTCAGTGAAAAGGGGGAAAATGAAACCCAATTTAGGTTCCCATTCATCATACGTGTGCTAGCACATTCCAATGAATGTGTAGGAAGGGAAATGAGGAGGGAGTACGAGGCATGTCCCCCTTTGAAAAAAAAAATGAGCAAAGAATTTTGCGAAAATCGTTTGAAATCCTTCAAGTTAGGTAACCTTGTACACCTTGTACACTTAGTGTAAATGCCTTGTACATTTAGTGTAAATGCCTTGTACAGTTGGAGAAATCCGACATAGCTATAGCTGAATGAGTGTAAATGGGCGGGATAGCCACTCGCCGATGTCATGGGTCAGTGAAAAGGGGGAAAATGAAACCCAATTTAGGTTCCCATTCATCATACGTGTGCTAGCACATTCCAATGAATGTGTAGGAAGGGAAATGAGGAGGGAGTACGAGGCATGTCCCCCTTTGAAAAAAAAATGAGCAAAGAATTTTTCGAAAATCGTTTGAAATCCTTCAAGTTAGGTAGCCTTGTACACCCTTGTACACTTAGTGTAAATTCCTTGTACACTTAGTGTAAATGCCTTGTACAGTTGGGCAAATCCATAATAGGGACGACCAACCAACTGCATATGGGTGGGAAAACAATGCTTCCACTCTCATGGATAAGGGAAAATGATGAAAAAGTTAAGCCTTGTTTCGCTTCATATGCATCATTAGTAGGGGAGCTAATAGCATGAATTAACATGGTAGCCATCACATAAAACGTGTGCAATGAGGCACCATTCAAGCAATATGTGTGAGGAATGTCCCCGACGATTGGAAAAAGTAAATGAGTAAATTCTTCAAAATCACTTGAAAACCCTTAAGATACATGCCCTTGTACACCCTTGTACATTTAGTACATTGGCCTTGTACACTTAGTGTAAATGCCTTGTACACTTGCAGGAAATCGACCTAGGTACACCTTAATCAGTGAAAAGGGCGAAAATGAAACTCAATTTAGTTTCCTATTCATCATAAGTGCACTAACTAGTCCCCACAGCTCACCTTCTGCACCATACCCATTCATTCTCTAGAATATAAACCCAAAAACCAGATTATAAAGTGAGGAATTTTCAAACAGCTGAAATGCCAATTTTAAGGAGATCTTTTTCAACGGATTAACTGGAAGTTTCTTTCATTTACTTACCTTGTGCTTCATTCGTATGAGGCAAGATGGATATGATCAAAGCCTCATTTATACCCCACCCTGCACCCTAAAACACGCTGTTATTAAGTTCAAAATTTTTTAAGAACACCCTAACACCATATCAAAACGGACGTCTTTCCTCATACCTTGTAAACAAACATCCACCACATCATCAAAGGAACCAACATGAAATCAAAATCTCAGAAAATTTAATCACACCCACCTTCATTTCGATTTGGGAATGATGATGATAACATACATGCGAAGGCTTTTCTGAGTTGCTCACAATCCTCGGCTGCACGATTGGGGGACATTCATAGTTGACCATGGTGTTTACGGAGGGAGAGAAAGGGGCAGGAGACTGGTGACCCTTTTTGCTATTATTTGAGATTTTTCAGTCAGAATGACATGGCAACATCCAGCTGACTTGGAACTAATGAAGGGCATATTGGTCAGTTAATATCTCATAGCCTTCCTGTTAATTCTGATACATCCATGGACCATTTCTTAATTTTTGGGCCCAGCTGGGCCCAAAACACAATTCTCCCAAATAAAAATCCCCCCCGCTCCATTATCTGCATCAACAACTATATGCAACCCCTCCAACGGTCTCTTTCCATTTCCAGAAGAAAACTCCATGATCAGACCCCTCCATGAAGGCTGCATTCTTCATCACAAACAGCAGTAGAGCAGTTGATGCCAGTGTATCCATTAAACTCCAGAGCTCCAACATGGAAACTTACGCATTCTCTGTGTCTTGACTTCTCGTCAACTTAGTATTGTGGCAGCCCACTTATCAATTACATCATTGCTTAGGTTTTTCAATCTTATGGAATCATCCATAGAGGGGTGAATCTCAGCAATTGTATGCTTGAAATCCAGACCAAGCACCTTACACAGTGAACACAAGAGTCTTCAGGTGGGCCAGTACCTGCTTCACATGGTTGCTGTACCAGATTTGGGTACCCACATATCAATCAATACATGGCAGATCGAAAACATCCATCCCAACCCATTCTCACCAGTGTAGTGACGCCCCGCAAACCATTTTCGGTAGGATTCGATTACCAAGTACCCAAGGACGACATCAATTACATCAGTACATTGAATGCACCCTTATGTAAGCACCCATGATGCGTCATCACACTCCAACTGCAAATTAAATCGAGTAAAACCTTTCATAGAAGCATATCTGACAACTAAATGAGACCCTGTCCAACCTTGAATTATCTGGGATTCATCAAATGCTCTTCATTCAAAGCGTCCAACTCAGCCACAGCTTCATCAGAATCAGGCGCCACAAAAGCCAATGACCCAATTGAGTATACTTGGGCTATGGAGGGCACTTGCTCCATGGTATCAAAAGCATGAACGATATTTTGCTCGCAGTTTCTTCAGCTTGGATAACAACAAGACTGTTACAAAGTCTTATAGCAGCTTAAGTATCTCCACCAAATGACATCTCCAATACCCTGATGCTATAAAACCAGTTGACCGAATCTGAATCGCTCATCCCGACCCACCATCGCGGTGCCGAGACTTCATGCATGAGAATCAATGTGTATGAAGGGGGTGGATATCATTTGTGAAATGGGTATGGAAAGAGAAACGGGTAGGTGAGTGATGGGTTTCATGACTTCGATGGGTTGAGGTGAGAGATATGGTAAGAAGGGGTGATGGGAAGGGTGCATTTAGTGGCAGATTGGGTGAATAAGAGGAGGTAATGAGATATGCAGCTTGGTGGGCATAAAATGGGTATGAAGTGATTAGCATGACCGGTGATGGATATGGTGATTGTGGATGGCAGCCAATGGGTGCATAAGTGAGGGATGGGTACGTGAAGGTGGTGAGTTTGCACGTGATAGATTGTGGGGTGATGGATATGTGGAGATGAGGAGTGGTTCAGTGAGTATGAAAATATTGGAGAGAGAAGTGGGTGCAGGAAAAGATTGAGGAAAGATGGAGAGGGATGTAGGCATAGAGTTAGTGGTACGAAGAGAGAGAAAATGTGGTAAACATGGCCTGGGTTTGATGGATACCAAGATGGGTATGATAGGTGCCCTGACTGCATCCGATTTCTTGGCCATTTGTACCAGGGAATTTGCCTACAGCTTTCTCATACTGTTTGATCAACATCTGAATGGTGGTTGCCGCATTCACATACCCATCAAAGAATGGGCTCATACCCTCATTTCCTTTGTTTGCGTGCATCTCCCCAAAAAAGGTATCTCGCATGTAGACTGGTACCCACTGCTGGCGAGCATTGTACATTGACTGAAGCCATTCATTATCCATAAGGTAGTATCTTCCCAGGAGCGATCCCCAACATGACTCAAACTCATCGATTGTCTCAGTCTCATTAATGCGTTTCTGAAACTCCGGTTCAAATGTAGGATGCGATTGATAAATGTGAGCCAATTTCTCTTGTGTTTCCCTAAAGATCCCCTACTTAGAGAAGTGATGACGAGTCTCAGGAAGCACTTGAGAAACAGCCACCCGTATGAACCGGTCTGGGTCGGTGGTGATTGAGACTGGGGCACGTCCAGACATTGCATTAAGCCAAGATTGGAAGAACCAAACAAATGAGGATTCAGATTCATTGAAAAGTAATGCACAGCCAAACAAAGCTGGCTGGCCATGATGATTCAGCCCTGTGAATGCAGTCAATGGTACCCTATATCGGTTTGTTCTGCATGTTGTGTCAAAGGTAACTGCATCTCCAAAATAGTTATAGTTCATCCTGGAAGTTGCATCAGTCCAAAATATATTTCCAGCAGAATGATCATTATCACCTTGAACTGCATAATAGAAAGAAGGATCTTCCGCTTGCATTCGCTTCAAATAGTCCAACACAATCTGACCCCCTCCACTGAGGGTCCTCTGCCTGCTGGCACTCATGTGAATCTCACAATCAACTCGAAGACTGAATATGAAATGAAAGAGCTCGTAGACCGGAGTAGAAAAGGGCAATTCCTTGCCTCTCCTCTTCTTCTTCCTATACTTCTCCACTTCTAATCACACACCCAGAACCAAGCTTCACACACCCAGAACCAAGCTTCACTGTATAATACCCTATTTTGGGTTTTCAAAATTCTACATTTTCCTTCCTCCACTCGGGAGCTTACAGAGCCCTCTGAAAAACCTCCCTCAGCAGGCTTCAAAAACTCAACTCTCTCTGCCAGGAACGCTTCCAACTTCTATATCCCCGAAACAATCACGAAAAATACCCATCTTCCCTCCTTGAAAAGACATGCTCCCCCAAGCAACTTGCTATCTTGCTTTCCCCTCGAACCAACGAATCACCTCTCCAAAAGATGCCAAAAATAGAGAGAAAAGCGAAGAAAAAGAAAAAGAACAAAAAGAAGAAAAGGAACACAACAATATAGAAGGAGAAATAATGCCATTAAATCCAAAAACCTGCTTCGTGAAGATCAATAAAAACTTGCAAAAGTGACTGGTGGGAGGATTTAAATGAACTTAAAACTCAAACACCATATACAACAATATGCAACTCACATGAGAGAAAACAAGGATCAAGCATACAAAAATCAGAAGCAGATTTTCTCCTTAGATAAACAAAGCAGACGTCTAGATATCAGCAAAAAAACGCAAAGTGAGCATAAAAAATAAGATAAGATGGAGTGAGAAATAAGAACATAGTGATGAGAGATGATCAAACCTTGCTGTTTTCCCCCCTACTCTTTTCCTTAGCCAATATAACCTTCTCGTTCCCAGAAAAAGTCCAGAAAAGTCTCACTCTCCTCCCCCTCCAAAATACAATGCTCCAGGATATACTCTCTAGCAGCCCCCTCTCCCTCAAACCAAACCAAAAAGCTCCTCCTTCCCAAAACTCTCTCTGGTAGCCTCCTCCCCAAAAAAACGAATACCTCCCCCCTCAGCCAAACAAAAAAACTCCTCCTCTAAAAGCTCTCTCTGTCCCCCTTCCTCAAGCAACCTCTCTGCCCATATCCATTTTTTCCTCCCGGATTTGCCCCTCTAACAACATCTGCAGCAAAAGCCACCAAAAGCACCACCACCAGCCTGCAGCCTGCCCCGTTTCTCTCTCATCCGCTCTTGCTAACAGCCTGCAGGAAACTTCTAGAATACCCCTCCACGTGTCATCCTTCCATTGGCACTTCAAAAAGCAAGGCTGATTCACCTGTGACCACTGAGGGTGCGACACGTGGCTCGCTGGGGGTAGTGACACATGGCTAAAAGATCTGCAGAAAAGTGAGGAAAATGAGGTCCCCAAAATGGGGGTCTACACTATGCCTTGAATATGTTTAATGAATTTAAGGTGGAATAGGATAATTTTTGGGTAAGCATATCAATGCACTTCGATTAGATCAAGGTAGTATGTTTAGTAGGTTTGATTCTTTCCATAGGAGCATGGGATTATATCTCAGTTGTGTGCAACTAGGACTCCATTACATAATGAAGTAATGAAAAAAAAAAAAATCAAACTTTAATGGATATAGTGAGATTGATGATTGGTTTCTCATCACTTCTCATATCCATTTGGGATATCCTTGAAAACTATACCTTACCTACATTGCTAAGTTGGTAACTTTAACTTCTAGAGAGATGTAGACACATTGTAAACTTAGTTTTTAGCAAATTGACGAAAGAGAGTGTCTAGAATTTGTGTTGAACGTAAAGATAGACTAGTTGGAAACAAAGTAAGAGGCATTAGTTTATAGGATATCTAAGAGGATTTCATGGTTGTTGTTTTATAGTCAAGGTAATCAAAAGTCATGGTTAGTACAAACACTAGAATTTTGATGAAGAATATATGATAAGTAATAAGGTAAATAATGATATAGACTAGAGAAAACTAGAAGATAGTCCCACAATACACAATATACTATGGATCCAGAGGTATAGAGACATATCATTTATATTACTTATAGTACATGAGTGTCTCATTATAATAGGAGGTTTATATCCTATAGGTTATGATGAAGCAATGAGCGTGTTGGTGTTCATGACTTGGTAAGGAGCTATGAAGGGATAGTTAGAGTCCTTGTGATTCTAACGTAGTTTAGGTACCTATAGAAGTACCTAAATGGATAAAACCCATAGGTGTGAATTGGCCTACAAGAGAAACAATGGAGTACATGGAAATGTTAAGTTTTATGTGGCTAGGATGTAGCTAAAGGTAATAGTTTGAAACTTCTTTTCAAATATGGAAAACCTTTTCAATAGTAGGCATACTCAAATCCATTAGAGTGCTCTTATCCATTGTAGTGTATCTCATTTATGAGATATGGTAATAGGATATCAAGATAACATTCTTGAACGATTATCTTCATGTTAGCATCTATATGATGTAACAAGATGTTTTCTTAACAAAGGGTCTTGTATGTATAAGAAGGCATAGGGAAGCATGATGGTGCTCTAAGATCTTATAGGTGGATGATATTATACTCATTGAGAATGATATAGGGATATTGTCATAAGTTAAGATCAGTTTGTTTACTCAACTTTAGATGAAATCTAGAAAGGGCATAATATATTCTTAGGATTAAGGTCCTTAAGGATTGCAAGAATAGGAAAATTGTGTTATGTCACCTACACTAATAAGCATTTGGTTAAGTACATGATGCAGGACTTGCTAAATCATATATTTGCTTTATTGTAGGTATGAAGAGTAAATATCAGTCAAATCTATAGAATTAGATAGTTGCCAAACATATACTCAAGTATCTTATGAAAACAAGGGATTATATGCTTGCGTTCTAGAGAATTAAGATAGTTCAGAGAGATGACATGCCAATTAGGATAAATAACTTCTATAGACAACCTAATAGATCCCTTAACCAAGACATTGATGAGAAAAGTCTTTGACGATCACAGGGATACCATAGGTTTCAAATGAGTATCTAGTATGCATTAATAGCATAATGCTTTGAGGGCTAGTGAGATAATGTTAAGATAAAGCCCTTAAAAGCATGACATCATGTAAAATATTTGAAATTTATTCTAGTACTTTAATCTATCTTTATTCCATGTATTATACTTTATGAGCATTTGAACCTACAATCTTTTTTATTGTACATGACTTTGGTGTATTAGGAGTTACACAAAAGATCTAAGTCATGAGTTCCTTCCAAGTAGATGATATGTTCATAATCAGTTCGTGGAATTAGGCAATTCATTTAAGGCTACAGTACACCATCTTCTAATTGAATGGATGACTGGTCTTAACCATAAGGATGAGCTTCCCATGGTGAGCGAACTAGTATGTATGGTTACACATTAGATAGGACCTACAATAAGACATGAGATAAGGCTATAGAGTAGTCATGACTTCACCAAGTTGTTATATTGTATTTGTTGAGAGAATATTAAGCTTATGCAAAAGTTATTAATAACTTTGACCTATAGTGAGATCCTAAAATAATCATATATTCTTTATGGATTGGATCATTATTAATGGAAACCAATATCAATAGGTATTCCTAATAGAGGCACCATGATATCTCATGGACTTTGAGACAGTGTGTCCCCTTGGGTAGTCTAAAGGAACATGTGATCATGAAATCTATAAGCCCATAATAATTCTTTTAGTTAAATTTTACATATGTTCCTAGTGAGCTAGAGTATGTTATTTGATCATATAATAGAAGGATATGTAACTCAAGGATAGTACACGTAGTCTTGAAAAGTTGGTAGCTTTCACCTTGTTAGACTATGAAAGACCAATTCATAAGGAGACTATATACAGTGGATAGTAAGTCATGAACCTGAGCACTTAGTGTCTTGTTGTAATATACATAGGGAACTAGACTGTAGTTAACTCTTTACAATAGGATATTGAGCGAACTTCAAAATTGGATTTTAAGGGAGCCAGTACTGTCATATGGTCCTAATGGTCCTTGCTTATGCTCATATTCCTTGATGATGTGATTTATTAGGGTGGATGGGTTTTTAATTCACTTGTGTACATAAGAGAATTTTGATAATTATGCAAGGTTGAATAGGGGTAAGTGAGCGGTATCTCTGAACTGGGTTAATTGATTAATTGAAGTCTTGTTGAGTTAATTATTCAATTAGCAACCTTTTTGGGCTAAATTAAGTGACCCAAGCACATGGTGAGCTCAAGTTACTTGACCCTAGTAGGAAACCTATAAATACCCCTCTTAGGGGTTAGGGCTTCAATCTTACTGCCTCTCCCTTTGGTTAAAAAAAGAAAAAACCCTAGCCTATAACCTTGAGATCTCCATCATCTCAATACCTAGACTTAAGGAGCCATCGGGTGAAAGATGATTGAGTTTATAAGATCATATATAGATTTGGGGTTTTCTACATTGACAAGAATCGATTTGTGAACATTTAGATCACAAGTATGTGAGTGTTTTCTAGATCTATGATATTATTGTTTGTTTTAAATGATGTTGTTTTTGTTTTACTTAGATCTAGAGAGCTTAAGATCGAGTTGCGTGCATCCTAATGATCCTGGGTATGTGAACAAAGCTATTTGAGTTTCCTAACAGTTGGAAAGTAAACTTGAATTATGAACTTTTTGAATATTAAATTAGTGTTGGCATCTTAGATCTAAGAAACAGAAACAATACCATTTTTTCAAAAAATTGATATGTAGGGTTAAAATACTAACCTTTAGATTTAGATGTTCCCAAACCTTAAATTCCAAGTGTTAAAGATGACCTTGAAGTTGTTGGAAGTCTCGTAAACCCACGATCTTCCGCCCGATGACTCAACTTTATTCATGGAACACTTTCGATAGGGAGGAAAGAAGGGTGGAGGTTATGCCTCTCTTTCTCTCTAGATGGTGGAAAATAAAAAGTGATAGAAATCTTAACCTCTAAGGGGTATTTATGGGGGTTCCTAACTAGGCTTAAGTGACTTAAGCCCACATGGGCATGTGTCATTTAATCTAGCCCAAATTGGGTCCTAATTGATTAATTAACCTAACAAAGCTTACTAAATAATTAATTAGCCCAATCCAGAGACCTTGTTCACTTACCCTTGTACAACCTTGCATAATTACCAAAATGTCCTTATGCACAAAAGTGAACTTAAAGTCAATCTGGCCCTCATAACTCAAGTCAACAAGGTATATGAGCTTAGAACAGAGACCACTAGAACCCATTAGATTATTGGCTCCCTCAAAATTCAAATTTGAATTTGATTCAACATCCCACTATAGAGAATCAACTGAACTTCAATATCCTATGTAAATAACAACGAGACACTATGTGCTCAAGTCTGTTACCTGCTATCTACTACGTTCAATCTCCCCATGAACTGGTGTCCATAGTTTAATAAGGTGAAATCTATTAGCCTTTCAAGATTACCTTTACTATTTTTGAGTTATAAATCCTCTTATTGTGTGTTCAACTGACATGTTTTAGCTCTCAAAGAGTCTATGTCAAGTTCCACTTAAAGAACTATTATGACCATAGTTTCCATGAACACAACTCCTTAGGATCATCCAAGGGGACACTCTGTCTCAATCCTATGAGATATCATGGCGTCTCTATTGAGAATACGTATTGCTATCAACTTCCATCAACAATGATCAGTTTATGATCTTACCCGTAGTTCAAAGCCACTAGTAACTTTAACACAAGTTCAATACTCTCTCAAGGTTGAGAGACAACATAATGAAGCAACTTAGTGAGGTCATGACTACTTGATAGCCTTAAGTCATGACTCATTGTAGGTCTTATCTAATTTGTAACCAAACACACTAGTGCATTCACCATGGGAAACTCATCCCGATAGCCAAGACCAATCATCCCTCTAATTAGGAGGTGGTGCACTACTTTAATGAGTTGCCTAGACCCATGAATCTACTATGAATAAGTCATCTATTTGTAAGGAACCCATGACTTAGATTTTCTATGTAACTCCCAATGCACCCAAGTCATGTATTATGCAAAAAAATGTAGGCAAGAATGCTCATAAAGTGTAATGCATGGAATAATGATAGATAAAAATGAAACTGAAATATCATTAAATAAATAATTAATTCTAAATTTATTACATCATTTCATGCTTTTAAGGGCTATATCTTAAATTAGATTTAGTTTCTAGACAATTAAGAAGAATATTTTATTTTTGAGTTATCAAATCCTAAAAGTTTTTAATATTTTATTTTTAGGAGTGTTTATTTTGTTTAGTCTGAATATTTATAAATAGGAGATTATGTAATATTTGAATAAAAGAGAATAGTGGAATACAATAAAAGTTTTAATTCTCCCTAATTTTATCTTCTTATTTAATTGTATGTTTCTCTCTATCAACCTTATTATCTCAAAACACTTCCACATACCCAACAAGCTAATCACTAGCCCAAATTCAACACCAATTTCTATTCTAGTATTTACTTTTAGTGCCTTAGCAATGCTTTAGTAGCTTATCTTGCCTGAAAAAGTTTGTAAAAAGGCTCCTTGTTATACTTATTCAAGGTAAAGAAAACTAGAAAAAGAAGAAAGTAGTAACAACATAATACCATTAACTCTCTAACAAAGACTATTCTGCTAAGTGCCATACATTTTTGCCCTGTAGCCCTAAAAACACTAGAAAGTAAAGAATGCAGGTACAACATATCAACATGTCATGCTAAAAATCTTTGATGACATCCTCCATAAGAATGTCAAGTGCTATGTTGATGACATGGGGGTAAAGTTTAGGAAGAGAGAAGATCACCTGCGAGATTTTTGTATGGTGTTTGACAGGTTAAGAAGGTACCAACTCAAAATGAACCCGCTCAAATGTGCTTTTGGTGTTACTTCTGGTAAGTTTCTAGGGTTTATTGTTCGACACCGTGGCATTGAAGTGGATCAATCTAAGATTGCAACCATTTGAGATATGTCGGAGCCGAGTAATCTTCAAGAACTTAGAAGTCTTCAAGGATGTTTTGCTTTCATTCGGCGGTTTATTTCAAACCTTGCAAGACAATGTCAATCCTTCAACCGACTTATGAAGAAATATGTCTCATTTGTTTGGGACGAAGCTTGTCATAACGCCTTTGAGAGTATAAAAAAGTATTTGGCTAATCCACCAATCTTAGGTGCTCCTGTGGTAGGAAAGTCATCGATACTCTACATCGCCACACAAGAATTCTCTTGGAGCATTACTTGCACAAGAAAATGAGGAGAACAAAGAAAGGGTATTGTATTACTTAAGTTGAACTCTAATGGGACTAGAACTAAATTACTCCCCAATAAAGAAAACTTTTCTTGCTTTAATCTTCTCGACAAAAAAGCTAAGACATTACATGCAGGCATACACGGTACACTTAATAGCACACGCTGATAGCATTAAGTATGTGCTATCAAAGCCAGTTCTTTCAAGATGATGAGCAAGATGAGGGTTGCTACTCACTGAGTATGAAATAATCTACATCCCTCAAAAGGCAATTAAAGGAGAAGCATTTGCAAAAATTTTGGCAGATCATCCTATGCCTACAACATGGGAAAGTTTAGACGACCTCCCTGATAAAGAGATCTTTTAAGTTGACGTTTTTCTTTCGTGGATGATGTTCTTCGATGGGTCAGCACGCTATGATGGAACAGGTGTAGGTGTTGTATTTGTCTCACCACAAAGACAGATACTACCATATTCATTTGTTCTTAGTGAGAGATGCTCCAACAATGTCCTTGAATACCAAGCCTTAATTATCGGTCCATGATTCGTACTCAGTCGGGTATTTTAATCAAAAAACATTTATAAATCCTATGACCTCATACTAGCGTAGCAAAGCTACTATAGTATAGCAGTTCTAGGGTCGAACTCTAGGATGAGTTTTCATTCTACCAGTGATATACTCAAGATTAGAAACTGAGTCTGATGAGTTCCTTTGTCAAAAACTTAAAGTTTAAAAGAAAATAAAATTTGTTTTGAAAGTGGTGTTTGAAACTAAACTAATATAGAACTAGTTAAAAATGGAAGAAAGAAAGTTTCCCGAAGCTAAGGGTTGCTAGGATCAAGTTCAGAATGCAAAGTGGAAATTCCGGATTTTTCTTCTCGCATTGGGGACAACAACATAAAGGATGGTTGTTTCCCGAACCGGTATAGGTTTAACAATGAAGATTTAATCCATAAAAAGTCAATAGAAATGGTAGTCAAGTTCCATTAATGGCTTTAGACACTGTGGATCTTCACCTTGAGTCACTTTCCAATGGCTCGCACATGATAACTAATGGACTGATATGGATCTAGCAATAAGCATCCACAAAGACCCGAAGCTTACCATGTATTGGCCATTCAAAGTGATTCTAAGGGATTTAAAGCAAAAATTTAGGTTTAAAAGCCATTTATGAACTCCAACTACCTGTATTTAATGCACGAGAGTTTTCCACCTTGCATCTGGACTTTTCACCTAGCTTCCTTCACTCCAAGAAACCAAAAGTTTAGCCTCTCATCCTCTGGGAAAACATCCTCAGAGGTTGTTTGGCTTCCAAGAAAAAGAAAATAGTAAAGAGAAAAGGAAAACAAGAGAGCCCTGTATTTCACTAAGTGTAAAACATAACACATGGTCGAGAGATGATTTCCACCCCTCTTATAGTCTTTACAAAAGCAAAGCCTGTGATTGGCTAGTTACAAGGATAAGAAAGGAATTTACATCAAAAATACATAAGAAAAGATCTCATATGGAGTCGGCAAAAATAGAGGAGAATTCGCACTTGTATGGGCTGCTGTGCGAATTTCGCACAAGGAGAAGGTGTTGTGCGAGTTTCGCACAACAGGAAGGTGTTGTGCGAATTTCGCACATGCTTGGAGCAGTTGTCTTCCGAAGGCCATATCTTCCTCATTTCAGCTCCAAATCATACACAGTTTTAAGCGTTGGATTTTTTACTTCCTGAGCTTTGAAATGGTATATAGAATGTAGAAAATAGACTTCAGGAAGTGCTCCAAAAGTGTGAAGGAAGACTGCAGCTGCTGTCCTCTGTTTTCTTCACTCTCTCTTTGCTTCTCTCTTTTGCTTGGCTTGTCTTTAATGATCCAAAAAGCTGTCAAAACACTAAAACTAGCCAAAAATATGATTAGAAGTCATTGCTAGGTCCTTAACATGCCAATTGGAATAAGAATGGAGAACTACTACACAAAAGTGCTTAAAACATAATGAATTAAAGGCGTAAAATAGCACTTTTTGGGTAGTAATCAGTCCACAAATGGCAATCAAAATGAAAATCACAAGCTTGGAGATATCTGGGGATTCTAAGTTGGTAATCAGTCAACTTTTAGCCTTGTATGAGGTTAAAAGTGATGACTTGGTTCCTTACTTCCAATATTCTATGCAACTAATGGAAAAGTTCAAGCAAATCTCTTTAGTTCATATTCCACAAAAAGAAAACCAAATGGTAGATGCTCTAGCTAATCTAGCTGCAAGTTTAACATTGCTTAAGGACAAGACTGTACACGTCCCTCTTTGCCATAGGTGGGTACTACCACCATTGCCAATATTACAACAAGAACTACATCGATATTCACTATTGACAGTGAAGATTGACAACAACCATTAATTAACTACTTAGAGCATGGAAAGTTACCTGATGAACTAAGGCATCGAACAAAAATACGACGTCGAGTTCCACGCTTCATTTACTACAAAGAAACACTTTATCATCACTCATTTGATGGAGTACCTCTTCAATGCCTAGGAAGAGAAGAGACAAATCAAGCAATTGAAGAAGCTCATTCTGGGATCTATGGGACTCACCAATCAGGACCAAAACTTCATTTTCGAATCAAAAGGATGGGATACTATTGGCCAACTATGGTTAAGGATTGTATGGAATATGCAAAAAAGTGTTAATCATGCCAATTCCATTCAAATTTTATACACCAACCCCCCAAGCCACTTCATCCTACAATTGTGTCATGGCCATTTGATGCATGGGGACTTGACGTGGTCGGACCCATTACTCCTAAATCCTCTGCTGGGCATGCTTACATATTGGTAGCAATGGATTATTTTTCTAAATTGGCGGAAGTTGTGCCACTTAAAGAAGTAAAAAAAGAAACTATAGTGAACTTCATTCGAAGTAATATTATCTATCAGTATGAGGTACCACGGTACATAATCATTGACAATGGGAAACCCTTCTATAACAAATTGGTGAGCAATCTCTGTGAGAGGTTCGATTTCAAACAACACAATTCATTAATGTACAATACATCGGCCAATGGTCTTGTAGAAGCATTTAATAAGGCCCTTTGCAACTTATTGAAGAAAATTGTTGATAAATCAAAGAGGGAATGGCATGAAAGAGTAGGAAAAGCACTTTGGGCATATCGAACGCCTACACAAGCAATCTTTTATTCCCTCGTTTATGGTGTAGAAGTTGTATTGTCCCTTGAGCATCAAATCCCTTCATTAAGGATTGTTATACATCCTTCAATCCTTTCAAGTCAATGATTTAGTTCTTGCCATTCATAGACCCATCATCACCACACATAAGACTAGGAGCCAATTTACATCAAAATGGGATGAACCTTATGTGGTGTAAGAAGTTTACACCAATGGTGCTTATAAGATAATCGCTGAAGACGGATTAAGAATTGGTTATATCAATGGAAAATTCTTAAAGCGTTGTTATGCTTGAGTCACACTACGTTCTTGGCCTACATGAGCATAAACTACGTATGACACACCAAAAAAAAAAGTCCGCTAAGTTAAAAACTTGAAAAGGCAACTTAGGCAAAAGTTAGGACATATGCTCGCAAGATTAAATCTTTCTTTTAGTCTTGGCAAAAATTAGAGCATAAAAAAATAAAAATAAAAAATGGAACTGCGTTTGACCTGATCCTCTCTCTTTGAAGGGTACATAGGCAACTTGGATAAATCTACCCAAGTTTAGTCACTACAAAAACAAAAACAAAAACAAAAACAAAAAAGTCTCATTTTTATTAATAAATAAACAAGAAGGTACAACAGTCACATCCACACCAAGCATGCATGCTCGTCATGTTGAGTCATTAAGGCTTCTTGAAGTGTCTCTAAAGTCTTGACATCGACATCAATAAGCATAGGGGTTTGGGCGATAATGACATGTTTTTTCCTCAAGCGAAAAACATCATTTTCTTTATTAGCTATAATCTCATCGATCTCCAAGATTGAGTTATGAAGATGCTCTCTTTGTATACCTAGTTGCTCCAACTCCTTTTTAAGTGTTTCTTGTTTAGCATCAAGAGTAACTAAGTCAACCTTTAATGATTGACGACGGTTCGCCTGTACACCCTCAAAGTTTAAAGCATCCACAATCTGAGACGCAACAATAGTTAAACATTCACTTTGTACTTTCAAAGATATCTTCATAGAATGGGTACATTTCACTACATCAAGGTGATCTACACTTTCAATGTACTTACCAATCTGAGACTTTAATGGTGAAGGGTTACTCCAATCTTCATGATAGCATTGAAAAGCTCATCAATTTTTCTTCTCAATAATGGGAAACACTTATTGGAAGTTTTAATAATCATCTCTTTAATGCTTTCTTCTATCATAAGTGTTGCTTGGTGTTAGGCATTAAGGATGATTTTTTCGACGTCGAATGTGTGAATGGAAGTAGAAGGAGCCACAACAGTAGGACATGGAGATTGTTGTTCAGCAATTAAACCTACAACTGCTAAAAGTGTCAATTCATCATATGTTGTATCTCCAATTGTGGTATCTTGACCTTCAAATTCAATCAGAACATCTCTTAAGATGTTAGTAATACCTTTGTCACCCAAATGAGAATGAGGCACATGTAATGGGATGATAGAGTGATCATGTTGTTGTATAGTCAGGGTAAAGGGTGTTGACTTTCTAGTAGCAACAACACTTTCGAATCGATCCTTAGAAAATGACTCATTCCCTTCATTGACAATTTTTTTGTCACCCTTCACCTAAGACAAATATTTATTTTTGTTAGTATCAATGCAAAAAAAAAAAAATTACCTCTTCACCATCAAGTTCCATCGGTTAAGTAGAAGTTGGGTCATCAACTAAGAAGACATCTACATCAAGAGAATGAAAGTTAGTCTCATCATAGTACACAGGGTTGGGTCTAATATTTCGGCATTTGAAGTGACATTCACTTGTATCTTTAAAGTCATCGTCTGATATATAAAGACCCTATGCATTGTTATGTTGCTTAAAAGTTTTGTGATAGTGACCACTACCACCATTGAAAATAGTTTCATCATGCTCCAAGTGTGTGGAGGTATTAGTTTGATGACCACCCATTGAGCACTTAGAAGAAGCTCTTGAATCATCAGGTAAATCATCAAAATCCTTCTCAACATTGTCTCTAACGCTCCCCTTAGTAGAAACACTTGAGTCAACTTTGCGCATTCTACTATCTAAAGATTTTGAGGGTATTTTCCAAGAAGAATCAAAAGGGGGTTTCATACAAGCAGTGGTATGAATTTCCTTATAAGGATTGCGCACTATGATCCATCAATTTGCATAAGCCTTTGTGATTGAAAACTCTTCAAGATTATGATAATCTAGTATAGTAACTTTGGAGTAGGTACCTAGACTAGTGCATGAGTCCCAATATTAATAAACTGCCTCTAAAGTTCCAGTGCGAAAAATCTCTAGAAAACCCCCCGAAAGGTCTTGAGGATACCCAAACTACCTGGAAAACTGATGAGGATAATACAGTTGGATCACCCAATGGTTACCTTGTCACAAAGATAAATAGCTAAAGCGAGGACTTATGAGATAAAAAAGCTTTGGTAACACTAATAGATTCCTTATTAGTCTAGTGCACACGCTCTTTGTGTCGTAATGCCAAGTGGTCCAGTTTTACGCCTTTACAAGACATTATCAAGGTATTAGTGGTAGGACACCAATGTTTACAAAAGGCCCTAATCATAGAGGCATGACGATCATAATTGAATAGGGATTGAAAAATAGCTTCATAAAGCTTGCATCCTTTAAGAAATGGTTCATGTCAACCTAATACCTCCTCTACCCATTCCCAATATCCTTCAGTAAAGAAGGATTCCCCAAGTTCCTTGAAGGAGCTTCCTCATTTAGCTTCTCCATCACGAACACGAGAACCCAACAATCCAAATTCATCGTGAAATTCAGTAGTAGTTAAGTGAGAGGAATTCAGTAGCAGAATCAAGAACAAGTTTCACCTTATTGAGTTTTGAATTGCTGATATTTATAAGCTTGCAAAATGCAACTCAGGACCAGGAAGAAATGTGCAATAGATCCTTTGTCACTGAAACTGACAAAGATTGAAGGTTAGTAAGTGACTTATGCACTGACAAGGTAGTCCCTTCCTTAAAATCTTCATTATCATCCTCAAGAATGGTTACCGTCTTCTCCTTGAAACATTTGAAGAACGTCATCCTACAAAAAATATATAAATAAATAAAAATAAAAAATGTAGACAGAGAGATGAATAAAATAGGGGTCTAAGTTTTTAGATACCACTATGCATTTAAGTCAGGTCAATTCGTATGAGTGAAGCCCTCAACACTTAAATCATATTAAGTACTAAAAGTATAGCACCACGTAACATCAGGGTCATAGCTTGTTTGCATAGAGACCAAGTATTGTTCTAGTTTTAATTAAATGTTAAAACTTGAATAACACTATGCATTCAAGTTAAGCCAATTTGCATGGGTGAAGACTTTAGCACATAAGTGCCAAAAATACGATATTGCTTCGCTTCAGGACTATAACTTGATCACATGAGGGTCAAATTTTAAATATTAATATTTTTTTTTATAGATATTTAAGTTTATTAAAAATTCCCCCTCAAGTATTAAGGTAATTTAAAAAAATTAATTAAATTACTTAAAATCAAATTTGTCTTTGTAAATGATGAAGGCAACACATGTTTGAAAAATGTGAGTTTTTTTCTTCCTTGACAAAAAATAAAAATGAAAAAAATTGAATAAAGAGATTAGGTGTCAACATCCATGGAAAATAGGTACATATGTCAACATATAAATATATATAATAGACATATGTCCTGTGGGTGGAAACTCTTGTGGTGAAAACTGAAAGTGGGTAATTATATATATACATATATGGGAACTGGAAAGTGCGTATATGCATATAATTGCAGCTCCATGCGCTCCATGCGATTGCAACTCCACGTGATCGCTGCACTCTGACTCCATGCTACTTTATCTCCATGGCATGGTCACTCCACAGCGTGATACCTAAGTCTCATGGTGTATATATATAACAAAAAAAAAAAAAAAAAAAAAACACTTACAAGTTTGAAGAGATGAAGATTTCTCATGGTGAATTCAAGTGGGTTCCTTAAAATTGGGTTGGAGATCCCAATATATATATATATATATATATATATATATATATATATATATTGAAAGAATTTTCTAAAAGAATTTAAGGCGGGTTACTCAAATTAGATTGAAGGACCTTCTAAGATTGAAAGAATTCTCTAAAAAAGTTCAAGTCGTGTTTCTCAATTATTGTCCTCTTTATATAAAAAAGATATAGAAGGAAGACAAATTGGAAAAAAATTCAAAGTATAAAACAAAAAGGAAAACGAATTGAAAGATGATTCAAAGTGTAAAGCAAAAGGGAAACGAAGTAGAGTTTGAAAAAAAAAAAAAAGTAGGAAAGAAATATTTTAAAAAAAAAAAATAGGAAACTTCCTATTAAAATATTTTTTTGAAAAAAAAAAAAAAATCTTCAAAACCCACTCCATGCACATGACAATACATGTATGTGATGCGTCTTGAAGTTGGGGCATTTGTGGACATAAAAAAAAAATAGTGGATTAAATTACCACTAATTTGGTCTTCAAAATTGATAAATAAATGGATAAGTAAATAAAAAAATGGATAATAATTTTTCTAAAAAGAAAAAAGAAACTAATCTCCAACTACAAAAAGATAATAATTATAATAATAATAATAATATATTATTATTATTATGATCTTATTGATAAAACCTTCCAAAGAACAAAAGTTGCTAAAATCAAGGAACTAAATCCCTTGAATTAAGTGATTGAAATTCGAGAATTCGAAATTCAAATTCCCTGTTTTCATGAGGTGACTTCTTTCAAGAAAAGGGGGTGGGGGGAGGGGAATTCAAAGATTAAGAAATAAAAAAAAAATCAAAAAAAAAAAATCATAAGGAGAAAATCTAGAGGTGACTTCACACGGGAAAAGAAGTTTCACAACAAAATAAAAAGCTTCATCAAATCTCCCTTTAAGTTCAGTAAACAACAAAAGAACTACGACACACGTTCTTCGCCATTCAATCGTCATTCAATGAGTTTATTCGAGAATAAGCCACTTGTGACCCTCGATTAAGAAAATGTCATCGTTGTTCTTCAAGTTGTGGTAAAAGCGGAAGAATCAAAGGAAAAATATTATTTTGTAAAGAATAATATATTTGAAATTGAACCCCAATATTTTTAATTTTGATAAATATTTTATTCATATTATTTTTGTCATTGTTTTGCTTACATCGTAGAACTTTTACAAAATTTGTGCATACAAAATTAACTTAAATTTGAAGGTAATATGTTACCAGATTTTATAATCTATTATTTTATATGATAATAATTTATTATTTTATGTATTGATGGTGTGATATAAATTATATAAGTGTAAGTAATGTATTATTTTATATGATAATGGTAGCATATTTGGTGTATTAATTTATTATTAACAATATATTCAAGCCATTTAATTTATCATATATTCTATTAACATATTAAAATCATTTAATTAATAATTTATTGTAATTTTTTTTACAAATATATTTTTATATTTAAATATAAAGTGTTGTAATCATTTAATCAAAATTAAAAATGAAATTGATGATTGAATTATATGTCTGTTAGTAAAAATATCATTGTATTTGACATAAAATAATATTTAATTCTTAACATTATCATGATTGCTTTCTACAAAGACTTTATAACTATTTAAATAATGTTAAATATCACAAAATTTTATTTTATAATTTTTTAATCTTATTTAATTATATTTATTTTTCTAAAATTTTCATAATATTTTTATAATTTTTTTACTTTTTAACTATCTTCGTCCAATACTAAGTCAGGACAACGAGACTAATATACCTCAAGACCCTCTAAATCAATGACCTGTAATTTTAAACCATAATACTACAAGCCCCTATCTAGAAGCTTGACACCATGTCCTCCAAAATGAAGGTAGCAATATATCATATGATTTTCTCCATTTTCTTCTTATTATTATAAGTACTCCTTCTAGCCTTCTCCACTTCCCTCAAACCAACTTTATTTACGGCCTTAATATACCACTGTTTACAGAAAATTAATTACATATACCAAATAACCAATCCCATTGCAGGATCCATTTTTTAGTCAATAGTACATTTCTATGGCTTTGAGCTTCAAGTACAGGAAAGACTTGCCATTTCCAGCAGCATGTGGCTGTTTCTCCATGATTACTTTCGCTTCTGATCATTTATTGATTGGCATCCATGGCTACTATGGAGATGAAAAGGCAAATGGGTGAGTGAGAGACCTCCATTTCCATGAGTAGCTTTCCTTACCCAAAATCACCCTCTTTTCTTTCCAACCTAAGTCCTCCACCAGCCCATCTCATGCATAGTCCACGTTTTGGCAGATGCCCCTCTCCAATCTCAATCACTCGTTTATTCGTAGGGTCCTAATATTATTTAATATTATTTTATAATTCGGGTGCTAAATATATAGCGAGTTCTCGTAATCTTTTATGACATGCTCCATAAGAATGTCGAGTGCTATGTTGATGACATGGTGGTCAACTTTAGGAAGAGAGAAGACCACCTGCAAGATCTTTGTATGGTGTTTGACAGGTTAAGAAGGTACCAACTCAAAATGAACCCGCTCAAATGTGCATTTGGTGTTACTTTTGGTAAGTTTCCAGGGTTTATTGTTCGACACTGTGGCATTGAAGTGGATCAATCTAAGATCGCAGCCATTTGAGATATGCCCGAGCCGAGTAATCTTCAAGAACTTAGAAGTCTTCAAGGATGTCTTGCTTTCATTCGGCGGTTTGTTTCAAACCTTGCAGGACGATGTCAATCCTTCAACCGACTTATGAAGAAATATGTCCCACTTTTTGGGGACAAAGCTTGTCATAATGCCTTTGAGAGTATAAAAAAGTATTTAGCTAATCCACTAATCTTAGGTGCTCCTGTGGTAGGAAAGTCATTGATACTCTACATCGTCGCACAAGAATGCTCTCTTGGAGCATTACTTGCACAAGAAAATGAGGACAACAAATAAAGGGCATTGTATTACTTAAATGAACTCTAATGGGACCAGAACTAAATTACTCCCCAATAGAGAAAACTTGTCTTGCTTTAATCTTCTCGACAAAAAAGCTAAGACATTACATGCAGGCATACACGGTACACTTAATAGCACACTCTAATAGCATTAAGTATGTGCTATCAAAGCCAGTTCTTTCAGGATGATTAGCAAGATGAGGGTTGCTACTCACTGAGTATGAAATAATCTACATCCCTCAAAAGGCAATCAAAGGACAAGCACTTGCAAAATTTTTAGTAGATCATCCTATACTAGGCATGGGAAAGTTCAGACGACTTCCCTGATAAAGAGATCTTTTATGTTGACGTTTTTCTTTCATGGATGATGATCTTGATGGGTCAACACGCTATGATGGAACAATTTTAGGTGTTGTATTTATCTCACCACAAAGATAGATACTACCATATTCATTTGTTCTTAGTGAAAAATGCTCCAACAACGTGCTTGAATACCAAGCCTTAATTATCAGGCTACAAATGGCAATCAAAATGAAAATCACAAGCTTGGAGATATGTGGGGATTCTAAGTTGGTAATCAATCAACTTTTAGCCTTGTATGAGGTTAAAAGTGATGACTTGGTTCCTTACTTCCAATATTCTACTCAACTAATGGAAAAGTTCAAGCGAATCTCTTTAGTTCATATTTTACAAAAAGAAAACCAAATGGTAGATGCTCTAACTAATCTAGCTGCAAGTATGACATTACTTAAGGACAAGACTATACATGTCCCTCTTTTCCATAAGTGGGTACTACCACCATTGCCAATATTACAATAAGAAGAGGTAAACACTACATCGGTATTCACTATTGACAGTGAAGATTGACAACAACCATTAATTGACTACTTAGAGTATGAAAAGTTACCTGATGAACTAAGGCATTGAAAAAAAATACGACGTCGAGTTCCATGATTCATTTAATACAAAGAAACAATTTATCATCATTCATTTGATGGAGTACCTCTTCCATGCCTAGGAAGAGAAGAGACAAATCAAGCAATTGAAGAAGCTCATTCTAAGATCTATGGGACTCACCAATCAGGGCCAAAACTTCATTTTTGAATAAAAATGATGGGATATTATTGGCCAACTATGGTTAAGGATTGTATGGAATATGCAAAGAAGTGTTAATCATGCCAATTCCATTCAAATTTTATACACCAACACCCTTAGCCACTTCATCGTACAATTGGGTCATGGCCATTTGATGCATGGGGACTTGACGTGGTTGGACCCATTACTCCTAAATCCTCTGTTGGGCATGCTTACATATTGGTAGCAATGGATTATTTTTCTAAATTGGCACAAGTTATGCCATTTAAAGAAGAAAAGAAAGAAACTGTAGTGAACTTCATTCGAAGTAATATTATCTATCAGTATGGGGTACCATGGTACATAATCATTGACAATGGGAAACCCTTCTATAACAAATTGATGAGCAATCTTTGTGAGAGGTTCGATTTCAAACAACACAATTCATTAATCTACAATACACCGGCCAATGGTCTTGTAGAAGCATTCAATAAGACCCTTTGCAACTTATTGAAGAAAATTGTTGATAAATCAAAGAGGGAATGGCATGAAAGAGTAGGAAAAACACTTTGGGCATGTCGAACGCCTACACAAGCAATCCTTTATTTCCTCGTTTATGGTATAGAAGTTGTATTGTCCCTTGAGCACCAAATCCCTTCATTAAGGATTGTTATACATCCTTCAATCCTTTCAAGTCAATGATTTAGTTCTTGCCATTCATAGACCCATCATCACCACACATAAGATTAGGAGCCAATTTACATCAAAATGGGATGAACCTTATGTGTTGTAAGAAGTTTACACCAATGGTGCTTATAAGATAGTCGCCGAAGACGGATTAAGAATTGGTTATATCAATGACAAATTCTTAAAGCATTATTATGCTTGAGTCACACTACGTTCTTAGCCTGCATGAGCAGAAACTACGTACGATGCACCAAAAAAAAAAAAAGTTCACTAAGTTAAAAACTTGAAAATGCGACTTAGGCAAAAGTTAGGACATATGCTCACAAGATTAAATCTTTCTTTTAGTCTTGGCAAAAGTTAGAGCATAAAAAAATAAAATAAAAATGGAACTATGTTTGACCTTATCCCCTCTCTTTGAAGAGTACATATGCAACTTGGATAAATCTACCCGAGTTCAATCACTACAAAAAAAAAAAAAAAAAAAGTCTCATTTTTATTAATAAATAAATTTGGTTAACAAATGCTAGACTTTATTACATCTCAATAAAAAAATGAATGAAAAAAAAAATGAAAGCTAAAACTAAGCAAGAAGGTACAACGGTCACATCCACACCAAGCATGCAAGCTCGTCATGTTGAGTCCTTAAGGCTTCTTGAAGTGTCTCTAAAGTCTTGACATCGACATCAGTAAGCATAGGGATTCGAGCGATAATGACATGTTTTTTCCTCAAGTGAGAAACATCATTTTCTTTATTAGCTATAATCTCATCGATCTCCAAGATTGAGTTATGAAGGTGCTCTTTTTGTATACCTAGTTGCTCCAACTCCTTCTTAAGTGTTTCTTGTTTAGCATCGAGAGTAACTAAGTCAACCTTTAATGATTGATGACGATTCGCTTGTACACCCTCAAAGTTTAAAGAATCCACAATCTGAGACACAACAATAGTTAAACATTCACTTTGTACTTTCAAAGATATCTTCATAGAATGGGTATGTTTCACTGCATCAAGGCGATCTACACTTTCCATGTACTTCTCAATCTGAGACTTTAATGGTGAAGGGTCACTCTAGTCTTAGTGATAGCATTGAAAAGCTCATCAATTTTTCTTCTCAATAATGGGAAACACTTATTGAAAGTTTTAATAATCATCTCTTTAATGCTTTCTTTTATCATAAGTGTTGCTTGGTGTTGGGCTTTAAGGATGATTTGTTCGATGTTGAATGTGTGAATGGAAGTAAAATAAGCCACAACAGTAGGACATGGAGATTGTTGTTCAGCAATTAAACCTACAACTGCTAAAAGTGTCAATTCATCATATGTTGTATCTCCAATTGTGGTCTCTTGACCTTCAAATTCAATCAGAACATCTCTTAAGATGTTAGTAATACCTTTATCACCCAAATGAGAATGAGGCAAAGGTAATGGGATGATAGAGTGATCTTCTCATTGTATAGTCAAGGTAAAGGGCGTTGACTTTCTAGTAGCAACAAAACTTTCGAACCAATCCTTTGAAAATGACTCATTCCCTTCATTTACAAATTTGTTGTCACCCTTTACCTAAGACAAATATTTATTTTTGTAGTATCAATGCAAAAATAAATAAATAAATAACCTCTCCACCATCAAGTTCCATCGGTTAAGTAGAAGTTGGGATATCAACTAAGAAGACATCTACATCAAGAGAATGAAAGTTAGTCTCATCATAGTACACATGGTTGGGTATAATATTTCGGAATTTGAAGTGACATTCACTTGTATCTTCAGAGTCATCGTCTGATATATAAAGACCCTATGCATTGTTATGTTGCTTAAAAGTTTTGTGATAGTGACCACTACCACCATTGAAAATAGTTTCATCACGCTCCAAGTGTGTGAAGGTATTAGTTTGATGACCACCCATTGAGCACTTAGAAGAAGCTCTTTAGTCATCAGGTAAATCATCAAAATCCTTCTCAACATTGTCTGTAACGCTCCCCTTAGTAGAAACACTTGAGTCAACTTTGCGCATTCTACTCTCTAAAAATTTTAAGGGTATTTTCCAAGAAGAATCAAAAGGGGGTTTCGTACAAGCAGCGGTATGAATTTCCTTACAAGGATTGCGCACTCTGATCCATTAATTTGCATAAGCCTTTGTGACTGAAAACTCTTTAAGACTATGATAATCTAGTATAGTAACTTTGGAGTAGGTACCAAGACTAGTGCATGAGTCCCAATGTTAATACACTGCCTCTAAAGTTCTAGTGAGAAAAATCTCTGGAAAACTCCCCGGAAGGTCTTAAGGATACCCAAACTACCTGGAAAACCGGTGAGGATAATACAGTTGGATCACCCAATGGTTACCTTGTCGCAAAGATAAATAGCTAGAGCGAGGACTTATGAGATAAAAAGCTTTGGTAACACTAATAGATTCATTATTAGTCCAGTGCACACACTCTTTGTGTTGCAATGCCAAGTGGTCTAGTTTTACACCTTTACAAGACATTATCAAGGTATTAGTGGTGGGACACCAATGTTCGTAAAAGGCCCTAATCATAGAGGCATGATGATCATAATTGAATAGGGATGGATAAATAGCTTCATAAAGCTTGCATCCTTTAAGAAATGGTTCATGTCGACCCAATACCTCCTCTACCCATTCCCAATATCCTTTGGTAAAGAAGGATTCCCCAAGTACTTTTAAGGAGCTTCCTCATTTAGCTTCTCCGTCAAGAACACGAGAACCCAACAATCCAAATTCATCATGAACTTTTGTAGTAGTTAGTGAGAGGAATTCAGTAGCAGAACATCAAAAACAAGTTTCACCTTATTGAGTTTTGAATTGCTGATATTTGTAAGCTTGCAAAATGCAACTTAGGACCAAGAAGAAATGTGCAATAGATCCTTTGTCACTAAAACTGACAAAGATTGAAGGTTAATAAGTGACTTATGCACTAACAAGGTAGTCTCCTCCTCAAAATCTTCATTATCATCCTCAAGAATGGTTACAGTCTTCTCCTTCAAACATTTGAAGAACGTCATCCAACAAAAAATAAATAAAAATAAAAAATGTAGACAGAGAGATGAATAAAATATGGGTCTAAGTTAACTCATATTAAGTACTAAAAGTACAACACCACATAATATCAGGGTCATAACTTGTTTGCATAGATACCAAGTATTATTCTGGTTTTAATTAAATGTTAAAACTTGAATAACACTATGCATTCAAGTTAAGCCAATTTGCATGGGTGAAGACTTTAGCACATAAGTGCCAAAAATACGATATTGCTTCACTCCAGGACTACGACTTGGTCACATGAGGGTCAAATTTTAAATATTAATATTTTTTTATAGATATTTAAGTTTATTAAAAATTCCCCCTCAAATATTAAGGTAATTTAAAAAAAATTAATTAAACTACTTAAAATCAAATTTGTCTTTGTAAATAATGAAGGCCAACACATGTTTGAAAAATGTGATTTTTTTTCTTCCTTGACAAAAAAAAAATGGAATAAAGAGATCACGTATGAACATCCATGGAAAATAGGTACATATGTCAACATATATATACATATAATAGATATATGTCCTATGGGTGGAAACTCTTGTGGTGAAAACTGAAAGTGGGTAATTATATATATACATATATGGGAACTAGAAAGTGCGTATCTGCATATAATTGCAGCTCTATGCGATTGCAACTCCACGTGATCGCTGCACTTTAACTCCATGCTACTTTATCTCCATGGCATGGTCACTCCACAGCGTGATATCTAAGTCTCATGGTGTATGTATATAACAAAAAGAAAAAAGAAAAAACACTTACAAGTTTGAAAAGATGAAGACTTCTCATGGTCAATTCAAGTGGGTTCCTTAAAATTGGGTTGGAGATCCCAAAAAGAAAAAAAAAAATTGAAAGAATTTTCTAGAAGAATTCAAGGTGGGTTCCTCAAATTAGGTTGAAGGACCTTCAAAGATTGAAAGAATTCTCTAAAAAAGTTCAAGTCGTGTTTCTCAATTATTATCCCCTTTATATAAAAAGGGAAGACAAATTAGAAAAGAATTCAAAGTATAAAGCAAGAAGGAAAACGAATTGAAAGATGATTCAAAGTGTAAAGTAAAAGGAAAACGAAGTAGAGTTTAAAGAAAAAAAGTGGGAAAGAAATATTTTTTAAAAAATAGGAAACTTCCTATTAAAATATTTCTTTGAAAAAAAAAAATTCTTCAAGACCCACTCCATGCACATGACATTACATGTATGTGATGCGTCTTGAAGTTGGAGCATTTGTGGACATAAATAAAAAAAAAATAAAAAAATAAAAAATAAAAATTAGTGGATTAAATTACCACTAATTTGGTCTTCAAAATTGATAAATAAATGGATAAGTAAATAAATAAATAAAAAATAGTGTAGACCCCAAAATTTGTCCCAATTTTATTTTTACATTAATTTTAAGCCCAATTTTAAATCTCAATTACATGTGTTATTTTAGGCCCACTCACCCTTTAACTTTTAGTTTTCATTATTTCTTTATTTTTATTTATTCATTTTATTTGTTATTATTATTGTTATTATTATTATTATTATTATTATTACTACTATTATTATATTATATATATATATATATATATATATATATATATTATATATATATATATATATATATATATATATATATATATTTTATTTTTATTATTATTATTTTATTTTTCCTCTCTCCTTTCTCTTCCTTTTTCTCCTCCACCTATACTCACCCACCCACTCTTTCTCTCTCCTCCCATACCCCCACATCACCACATGCTCCCCTCACCTTTCTTCTATCATTTTTTTATTTCATTTTATTTCTCTTCTTCCTACCCATTTTCCTCTACTCTCTTCCCATTTTGCCCATTTGTTTTCTCCCTCTTTCTTTTTTAGATTTTTCCCTCCATTTCCCAAGACAACCGGCAACTCCCACTTCTTTTCCTCTCTATTCTTCCCGTTTCTCTCTCTTTCCATGGCCCTTTCTATTTCTTCTCCCTCTATTTTTTTCTGGGATTCCCAAGTGGCTAGCACCCATCTTTTCTCCATTTTTTTCCTTCATCTCTGCAACTCCCCACTCCCCACACTCCACGACTCCCATTCCCCGTCGGACACGCCCCCATCTCCTCTCTTTCATTTTTATTTCCTTTCCTAACTCCCACACACACTACCACTCGCCACACAACCCACACACCAATCAACCCATTTATTTTGCTTTATCTCAGCTTGTTCTTCCTCCCACACAATTCCACCCAATCTTTCTTCATTTTATTATTATTAGTTTTTTTCTCTCTTCATTTTCTTCTCCACACCACTTCCCATTTTTAGCAATCTCCATCACCATTGCCAGCGGCATGATGCCGATGCATTTTTCGACGGGCCACTCCCAGCCGCCAATCATCTCCTACTTTTCTCCCATTTTCTTTCTTTCCCACACTGACTCCAACATTAGTTAAAAATTTAATTTTAATTTAATTTTGTTTTGTTTTTATTATTATTATTATTTTTACCATTATATTTATTATTGTTTGATTAATGCAGTAGTGGTTTGGGTGTTTTGAGTTTGTTTAATTGATTTAGTTATTTACTTATTAAATTGTGTTTGATTTTGATTGTAAATTGGGATTAATATAAATTGGGTTGATTTTGGTTGTGGATATAGGTTTGCATATTAAATTGGGCTTGAATTATGAGATATTAAATTTAGGCCTAATGAGATTTATTTTAATTTATCATGGGTTGAGTTTGATTAATTGAGTTAATATTTTGGTTATTAATTTGGAATTTTATATTAGGGTCTATAATTTTATATTTTGAGATATTAAATATTTTTGTTGGGTTATATTTGTCAATTTGGGCCCATTTTTAATCCTTGAAATTTTTTGGACTAACTTGAAATTTAAATTTGGACTTGAATATCTATTGTGAATTTTATACATTTCTAGATATTTACATTTGGACTATTTTTGTTTTTGCATGGGCCTATTCTACAATTCTGTTGGCTAAGTACGGATTTATGACATGTGGAGCACGGAATTTCATGGAAGAAAGTGAGAATCAAAGAGCTATAGGAAGACATTGAGCTTGTTGTAAATTTATTTGGGTACATATTTTATTTCCCATTTATTTGGTTTTATTTTTATTAGTTATTGTAAATATTTGTTTGTATATATTCATTGAGTGTGTACAAAATTGGATATCAAACAAATCAGAAATTTTGTTTAAATAAGAGGAATAATTCAGTAAATATGTTTTAATAAAATAATAATTTTAAAATATTCTTCTTAATAAAAGAAAGTTTTTTTTATTAATGAAAATTCAAAAAAAATGCATTTAGAAAAATCCAAAAAAAAATTGTTTTTAAAAAGAATTTGAAAATTTGTTTTTAATAAAATTGTTCAAAAACTTTCTTTGTTTAATAAAAATTGTTTTGTAAATAAATGTGTCCCATAAATTAATTTTTAATAATGTCCAAAAAATATTTTTTTAAAAGAATTCTTTTTCCTTAATTAAAATGGGATTAAAAGTATTTTTTTAGAAATAGATTATTTAAATATGTTTTTTTCTTTTTAATTAAAATTCCTTTAATAAAGTCATGTCTTTTTAAATAATTTGTATAAATCACTTTTCTTAAATGAAAACAAATTGAAATACTTCTGTAAATAAAATCGTAAAAATTCATTCTTTTTTGTAAAAGCAAGTAAAATAATTTATGTTGCCAAATTGAAATTTTGTAACAAATTCTTTCGATACAATAAGTGTAAATAACTTTTTTGAAAATTGAATACAAATGAGGTTGAGAAAATAAATTGACTATTTTTTGTAAATAAATAAATTGAAATCATTAATTGAAAATTGTTTTTAACAAATATTCTTTGAAATTTCTTGAAAATTGATTCTTTTGAAATATTTTTTTAGTTCAATAAATCATTTTGCATAATTCTCTTGTCATTTATTTTGTGTATTCTTGTAATTAGATTTCATCATTATTTATGTGTATTGATTTTCACCATGACTTGTACATACTCATTTGCATGATTATTTTCCTTGGTATCCATAATTAATTAATTAATTAATTGTCACAATTCCCTCAATTGAATTAGTAGAGACTGTATGTATATGGGTTTAGAGGGGTGTTACAGCTCACCACCGTACCTTCCCAATAAGTAACCTGACCCCGGGACCCAGACTCGGTTTTTCACAGACCTGTTTTTCCTTCAAAAGTTACACTTAGAGTTTTTCTTTCTTCTTTTGTTTTCCTTTTAAAAAATAAAACAAAAAAGTGGCAACTCCAAGTCTTTTTCTGAAAATCAAATTTTCACAAAATAAATAAAAAGCGAGTCACGCCATCGAGTGTAAGCGTATGTGCGAAAATGCGGGGTCCACAAATAGATATCCTCTTAGGATAATTTTTCTAAAAAAAAAAAAAACTAACTCCAACCACAAAAAAGATAATAATAATAATAATAATAATAATAATAATAATAATAATAATAATATTATTATTATTATTATTATTATTATTAGCTTATTGATAAGACCTTCAGAGAACAAAAATTGCTTAAATCAAGGAACTAAATCCCTTGAATTAAGTGATTGAAATTTGAGAATTCGAAATTCATATTTCCTATTTTCACCTATAAATAGAGGTGACTTCTTTCAAGAAGAGGGGGTGGGGGGAGAGGAATTCAAAGATTAAGAAATAAAAAATAAAAAATAAAAAATAAAAAATAAATAAATAAAAGGAAAATCACAAGGAGAAAATCTAAAGGTGACTTCGTACGGGAAAAGAAGAAATAAAAAGCTTCATCAAATCTCCCTTTAAGTTCGGTAAACAACAAAAGAACTACTACACACGTTCTTCACCATTCAATGAGTTCATTCGGGAATAAGCTACTTGTGAACCTCGATTGATCTTCAAAATTAGGAAAATGTCATCGTCGTTCTTCAAGTTGTGGTCAAAGCGAAAGAATCAAAAGGAAAATATTATTTTGTAAAGAATATTATATTTGAAATTGAACCCCAATATTTCTAAATTTGATAAATATTTTATTCATATTATTTTTGCCATTGTTTTGCTTACATCATAGGACTTTTACAAAATTTGTGCATACAAAATTAACTTAAATTTGAAGGTAATATGTTACCAGATTTTATAATCTATTATTTTATATGATAATAATTTATTATTTTATGTATTGATGGTGTGATATAAATTATATAAGTGTAAGTAATGTATTATTTTATATGATAATGGTAGCATATTTGGTGTATTAATTTATTATTAACAATATATTTGAGCCATTTAATTTATTATATATTCTAATAACATATTAAAATCATTTAATTAATAATTTATTGTAATTTTTTTATAAATATATTTTTATATTTAAATATAAAGTGTTGTAATCATTTAATCAAAATTAAAAATGAAATTGATGATTGAATTACATGTCTGTTAGTAAAAATATCATTGTATTTGACATAAAATAATATTTAATTCTTAACATTATCATGATTGCTTTCTACAAAGACTTTATAACTATTTAAATAATGTTAAATATCACAAAATTTTATTTTATAATTTTTAATCTTATTTAATTATATTTATTTTTCTAAAATTTTCATAATTTTTTTATAATTTTTTTAACTTTTTAACTATCTTCATCCAATACTAAGTCAAGACAACGAGACTAATATACCTCGAGACCCTCTAAATCAATGACCTGTAATTTTAAACCATAATACTACGTACAAGCCCCTACCTAGAAGCTTGACTCCGTGTCCTCCAAAATGGAGGTAGCAATATATCATATGATTTTCTCCATTTTCTTCTTATTATTATAAGTACTCCTTCTAGCCTTCTCCACTTCCCTCAAACCAACTTTATTTACAGCCTTAATGTACCACTGTTTACAGAAAAATGATTACATATACCAAAGAACCAATCCCATTGCAAGATCCATTTTTTAGTCAATAGTACATATAACGACCCGCACTCAACCGTGTAGATATTGTCCGCTTTGGGCCCAAGGGGGCCCTCATGGCTTTAAAATGCATCTACTTGGTTAAGAGGAACCTCTACATATATACTGTCATGAACTTTCTCTCCTATCCGACGTGGGACATCACAGTACATTTCTATGGCTTCAAGCTTCAAGTACATGAAAGACTTGCCATTTCCAGCAGCATGCCGTTGTTTCTCCATGATTACTTTCGCTTCTGATCATTTATTGATTGGCATCCATGGCTACTATGGAGATGAAAAGGCAAATGGGTGAGTGAGAGACCTCCATTTCCATGAGTAGCTTTCCTTACCCAAAATCACCCTCTTTTCTTTCCTTACTACATATAAGCCCTCCACCAGCCCATCTCATGCATAGTCCACTCCAATCTCAATCACTCGTTTATTCGCAGGGTCCTAATATAATTTAATATTATTTTATAATTCGGGTGCTAAATATAGAGCGAGTTCTGTACTCGCGCCGCCCCACCTTGTTGAACTTTTTTTCTTAATTTTTTATTTTTATTTTTAAAAATTATTTTAAAATTTTCTTAATTACATTAAAATGCATATATTTTATAAATAATTAAAACCTTATAATTTTTATAACTTATTTTAAAATTATTATTATTATTATTATTATTATTATTATATTAAATATATTAAAAATAGGAAAATAAAAATTAAATTAAATTAATTTTTAAAATTAAATTTTAGATATAATCCGAAGGAGAACAAGACAATATCAAAGACAATATCCAAACCTGCTCAAACCCATTCCTGGTTTTTAAAAAAATCTCAAATTTATTCCAAATCCGTTTACTTAAATTTCAAACTCGTCCCATCAAAGAAAAAGCAAGACGAATACCTAAAAAAACTCATTTCATTGTCATTTCTAATTAAATATAACTTCACCATATGATAATGAAAATAATTAAAGTCTAAAAATAATTTCTTTGTATAAATTTAATTTTAATATAGCATATGACACTTCAAAATTAACTTAAGTTAGTTAAGTGATTAAGTTTTTATTTAATAGTATAATTTCATAAACTATTTTTGTTTTACTATGATTTATCTTAAAAGTAATTATAAATATTTATTTAAAAAAAATTAATATCGAAGCTTTAATCATTCAATGCTTTATCTTAAATTCAAGGTTTTAGACTCCAACCAATCCGTGACACACATGCGGAATCTCCATATCTAAGTTTAACCTGTGAAGCCTTAATGCATATGAAAGAGAAGTGTTCCAAGGCAATAGACCATGAAACTCTTTTTAACACAACCGTGATCACAAGCAAAAACCCATAGAATAACACTAGTGATATGTCGATGAAAGATGAGGATTGGCATATTATTGATGGGCTCACACACTACTTAGATATAAAAGCTAAAAAAAGTTGGGAATTATCGGTTTATTGTGATTTCTGAGAAGTGGGCATTGCCAAGGAAACTCCACTCCCACTTGCCAATCCCTTCCATTGTTGAGTCACTGTTTTGATCTGGGTGTAAAACTGAACTCCAGCCTTGCCTGCAAATTCACATTACATCTTTTATTTCATAACAAAGATTTTACCTTACCCACTAGCCCCTATTTATTGCTAAATTTACCATACAAAGAGGTGAAGAGAGGCGCAAACTAACCATAGAAATTGAGATCCCCAGCAAAAGACGCCTTGGATCCAGTAAACGAGAAAAATGGAAGTGGAACTGGTATTGGGACATTGATGCCAACCTGAGTTTGAATTCGCTTAAAGTTAGTAAACAATATACAAGTTCTACTCCAAGCAGAGATGATCCTAACCATGGACAATAAAACCATTGGTCATGCAATTCCAAGAAAAGTTCAGCAAAGCACCACAAGAAATACATAATTTTATTTGTTTGTTAAATCTATCTTATGTTCGAGAAATCATTATGATACGAGCTTTCAAATTTCAATATGAGGTGGTCACCAAAAAGTGAGCCTTGATGACACAAAATCACCATGTTCCAACTAAACCTCATCTGTTGCATGCAAAAAGCAGGCTGAGTAATGAAAATGGTTGGTTTACCTGCCCAGCCTCAATCTCTGTCTGAAATTTCCTAGCATCTACACCAGATGATGTAAATATAGAAGCTCCATTGCCATATCTGTAACAGAGAAGTAACTTGAATGTAAAATTGTATGGCACTTGGATAATAATATTTAAGAGCGAAATATGTTGAGAACATACTTATTTCTGTTAACTATGTTTATGGCCTCATCTAAGCTGTCCGCCTGAATTGGAAAAGGTGAAGGAAGACATATATGTTAATATACTAAATAATACAAAGATGCAAGAGAAACAGGAATTGAAACAATCCAAACCTGAATGCAAAGAAGAACCGGGCCAAATATCTCCTCCTGCACAAACCAAGGTAGAATTCATGAAGATCATTCTAAGGTCTTAATGGGCAAGCCTATTCTTTTATTACCAATCATAGATTGTCAAGATCAACTCCACTAATATACATGGAATTAGAATAACAGATAAGATACCTTGTAACACTCCATATCGGCCGTGACATCAGATAAGATGGTGGGACCAATAAAGTTGCCATGCTCATATCCTGGAACCTATTCATCATTCATGAAAAAATAAAAAAAAATAAAAAAATAACAATAAACAAAAGAACAAAACTAAAATAGAATATGTATTGGTATTGTTTTATCACTAATTGTGATCAATTGAAGTTGTTCAAGGATCTGTACACTTGGCAATTCAGCCATTGGCATTACAGAATTAAATTAGTATTTATTCTGGCCATGTTGTTGCCATATATGAGATCGGTACAGATTTGCATCACATGCTTGATTTAAAATTCACAGCTTCCTTTTCTTTGCAAGGAAAAACAAGATCATTTTCACTACTTTCCCAGAATAATACTCTCTAAGATGTTCAAAAATGTACTTCAGCCCACTATGCGACATTGTAACTTCTTGATGATTTTGCACATAATTGAAAACCATTATTCATAGATGACTTCCACCAGATAGGATGCATGTTTCTGGCCACCCACAATCTGAGGGGCTAGAAGGAAACAGACCAACCAATACTATGTTAAACTACTACTTGTTCCAAATCATCAATACATAAATAGATACAGCAGGCTAACAAACCTAAGCAAACATAATTTAGAAGACAACTTTAGTTGTCGATAGAAACAAAGAACAAATTTAGAAGTGGAATGTTATTTCTATCTCTAGATATTTATAAACCATTAGAAGTTGGTGTTCTTGACTTTCTTCAAACAAATGTCTCAATTCTCTGAAGATCCCACTAACACTGTGTGGAAGAAAGGTTTCAAGTGTCATTCTAATGTAAACTGCTCTCCTGAAGAGAATTTGAAACTGCTAAAGAAAATTTTCTATTCCCAGAAGAACCCATCACTTGTTCTCATCACCTAAAATTTGTAACTTTAATGTTAATTTCACAATATGCATCTAGTAAAGCTTTGCAATTTATTATTAACAATAAAAAAAGATGAATTTATTGACATAAAGAAATACCAATACAAAACATAACCAAAGCAGCCTAACATTAAAATAAATAAATAAATAAATTATGCAGAAACTGCAACAAGTAAAAAGAGCAAAACATTAAACAAATGAAAAGTACCACAATGTTCCTCCCATCGAGCACCAGTCTGGCACCACTGTCAACACCATTTTGAATCAATTTGCATATCCGTTCCTTTGCCTGTGGATGCAGGAAGAATATCAAATGAACATAAACTAATAATAATAATAATAATAATAATAATAAAGGGCACAGGTAGCAAGAGAGTCACGCTTGCTGATATAAACTGATCAGAAAAATATTGCAAACACACCCAAAAATCATAATTGCATTATTTTCTGTAAAGAGGTAGTGTAGATATAAACTGATCAACAAAATACTGCATACACACCCAAAAATCATAATTGCATTATTTTCTCTCAAAAAAAATGAACCATGCACATGCCTCTTTGCTGATCACTGGCCCAAGATCTGCATCAGGTTCCGTTCCAGAATTTACTTTCAGTGTTTTGGCACGCTCCAGTAGCTTATCTTCCCTGAAAAAGTTTGTAAATAGGTTCCATGTTATACTAAAATATCCCTTGACATTGAATTCTATTTTAAAGAAGCACAATTATTTTATTTTTCATATTTTACATGGACATCGAGATTATGTTTCCAACATGTCTAATCTTGAGTAAATACTCAACAAGCATATCCAAAAAGGAAGAAAAAAGACAATTCATCATGCACAAAAAATTTTCCATCATTAATCCATTTTTTTTTTCATGAAGATGATTATGAAATAACTAAAGTATCCATGTCTAATGAATTATGATACACTTCTTTTGCATGCTTTAAATCTCTTCTAAGGAGTCATATTTAAATGTGTAGCACTAAGAATGCATAAACCAAAAGGCTCAAATGTACTCTGGCAGTCAGTTAGGCACCTAGGCACCCACAAAGTCCGTTATCTAAGACTGCATAAGCATTAACTGTAGCAGCATCTAGGAAAAATGATTAAATGGAGAAAAATGACAATTTATTATCCATATGTCAGGAAAAATGTGATGTTCCAGCTTGACAACAAATGAAGTACTTCTGCGCAGACACGAAACAAATGCCAGCACTTATTCAAGGTGAAGGAAGCTAGAAGAAGAATAAGAAGAAGAAGAAGAAGAAGAAGCATAATACCATGATTTTGAGTCTCCAACGAAGACTACTGTGCTCAGTGCCATACACCTTTGTCCAGCAGCACCAAAACCAGCAGCAACTAGAGCATTCAAAGTAGCATCCAAGCTAGCATCAGGCAAGACGATGGCATGATTTTTGGCTCCCATATTGGACTGTAGACATTTACACATTACTTCAACTTTAGCAATTTCAACTACTTCATGGGTTTTTAAAGAGCAACAATAATGATCTTAGGAGAAATGCAGGTTTGTTACTAAGTAGATGAACTGCATTTACCTGAACACGTTTTCCTTTGGCTGATGCTCTTGAATATATGTGCATGCCAGCCTATTTTTTTATCCAAAAAGGAAAAAATGAAAAGAAAATAAACAAGAAGAAAAGCAAGAATCAACTGATATACATATAATAATGGTGAAGAAGGTCAACCAATTATACTGCACCAGATATTGAAGTTATTTGTGGGGGAAAAACACATTATTCTTCAAAAACCACAAGCAAAAAGAAAGTTTCCCTAACCATAAGATGCATAAACAGAAAACAAAGAAACATTCAACTGTGGAATGAATAATAAATAGAAAGTTCACATGCAATGATGTTCTAGAGGCATAGAACAGAAACATTGGTGATAGGGATCAGAAAATTTAAGATTGTTTTTTAATTTTTTTTTATTGATAAGTAGGGATCAGAAAATTAAAGATGAACAAAGAAGAAGAGAAACCTGGGCCCCAAAGTAATGAAAACATGGAGAAGAAAAAGCAAACATACAACAGACAATGCCATACTAAATGGCAGAGAAGGTCAACCAACTATGCTCCACTAGACATAGTTATGTTCTAACTAAAGATGCACAGGAGAAGAAGAGTTCAAACAACCCTCAGCTTTAGTTAGTGGGAAGATTGTAAAAGGGGCTCTGTCCAAGACCCTAATTAGGCTATTTTTCATATTACTGGAGAATCACACTCACCATGTTAGTTTCAGTTTGTGAAAATAATCTTACCACAAGATTTGAATTGTCAAACCCAAAGATTTTGAATGCATACAACATTATTACTTGCTGCTATGACCTTGCAAATCAGCAATCATCACTGAATACAAAAGCCTTATATAGGAAATGAGCATTGCCACAAACTGAACACGGGAAAAAAGTTTACCGTATTTGAACCAACAAATGATACAGCTCGGATATCTTCATCATCACAAATAGCATTGACAATGTTCTGCCGCAAGCCAAAGTACAAAGTTAAAAGGTTTGTTAGATATATGGCCATCACCGATATCAAAACTCTAAAAGAAAATGTGAAGAGACAGGCTACTGTAAACAAGGCATAAGTTGTAGACATTCAACAAGGATAACATTCAATAATTAAAAAAAAAAAATTAATTGTTGAGTGAATAGTTGCTGAAGTCAGAGCATACACGGGTGCCGTGAACAATATTTAATACACCATCAGGCAAACCAGCCTCCATTGCTAACTCGGCAAGCATTAAAGAAGCCCCTGAAGGAACACAGCAACACTCACTTTTAACTAAAGTCACAGTAAATGAAACGTCTTATGAATACTGATTCAACATAAACAATATGGAAATAAAAGGTAGAAAATCTTGGCCATCAACCTATAGCATCATACATGCAGCAAGGGAAGATGGCAAGAAATCACATGCAAGCGAACTTTCAAGGGTAGAAAAGAATAGAAGTGGACAGTTTCAATTAAACCTTGCACATGATGGTTATAGGAAACATAGCCATTTGATATCATGCATGTGGTATTACAAGAAAGATATGCCAATGATCATTTTGCAAACATGAGAATTAGACATCCCTCTAGGTTCCCTGAGAGAGAAAGTAATATCCCTGGTAGAGTTAACTCAATGGTTCACAATTAAGCACAGTGACCTAAATTAAAGAAGACATACCACATAAGTCAAAACCCATCTAAGAACTATTCTATTACTATCAGTGGATATCCCATAACAAATTGAGGTTGTAGAATTAACACTCACCCACTTAAAAAGCATAGCAATGCATTTATACATGGACCAAAAGCTAAAACAGTGATTATTTCTCCTTTGTAAGTAAGTGCTAACTATAGCAATTTCCACATGAAACTCTTTACACCTATGAGTTTCTGACACACATGCAGTCAGCCAAAGCAGAGCTCAGACCACTTGGATACACCCTTTTTTCTCCCTCACCCAGTTGAAGTCATGCTTTCAATGACCAAAGGCCTAGACTTTCAAAAAAACTCAAGATCACCCTTCAACTTGTTTGATTGCTGTGGAATTTGGGATGAGGAGGTGCATGGAGACTAGTCAACAGTAGTTGCAGACTTATCAACAAACCCCACAGGCACATAACCTAGAAGAAGGATGGAAACAAGCATTCCCCCTTGCTGATTATCTTGTGTCTCCTCAAATCTTCTGCAGACTAGTTACTACTGTATCATACATACCACATATCATATCAATATATTCTTTTCTAAGACTCGTCAGACTATTACAGGCTCATCAGCATTGCACCCTTACATTTTTGCATTGTTTGTGGATGAACTCACCGTGCATTATAAAAATGATATCTAGTGATGACTGTTTTTGGCTACAGACATAATTTTAGTTAATGAAAGATGAAACTAAAGGAGGGATAAATTGTCAAATAGAATAGGAGTTAATTTCAAATTAGAATTAGGAGAAGAATCTAAAAGTTTTTAAGTAAATCACTAAAACAAAATATATGGCACGTAATTTTTTTCAAAAACTAGTAGAAATCAGGATAAGATGAAAACAAACAGCCAAAAGAGACCTAGAAGCAGCCATCTTTATAGCTTGGACCGATTACCCATGATTTTCCATAGTACCAGAGCAGATAATAAACAAAGAATGGCATCTAGAGTAGTTTAGAGATCATAAATTATCACTATCAATTTAAAGGAAAGGTTCTAAAGAATGTTACAAAGATAATTTATTCTTACAGTTCAGAATGATATCAAGGTAAGAAATAGATTTTTAAAAATAAATTTTTTTTAAAAATAATAATTGTAGCCAAACTTAGGATGTTAAGATGGATGAGTGTCACTGAAAGGGAAGATAGAATAAGGAATAATGTGTTCAGAAAATGGTAGAGGTGGCACCAATTCAGGACACAATGAGAGAAAGTTGTTTAAGATGGTTCAACAACATAGAGTGAAGACCTACAATTGAGCTAGTATAATGAAGTGACTTGATCCAAGTTGAAGGTGACAAAAGGACATGATATAGATTTTAAAAAAGGAAATGCACAGAGGCTGGGAAAAGGATAAAGATTATTATTGATGTAAGACAACCATAGGATGGTTGCCTACAATCAAATAGGTGGGCAAGGGTTTTTTATCTTTAGGGTTTAAGGGGAGGAACAAGGATAAAGTTTATGGCAGCAGAAAAAAATAAAAATAAAAATATAGAGAAAAAGGATGAGAAGATAAAGGGAGAAAAACCTTTAAGTCTCACTAAAGCCTTCTAGGAGTCTCAGTTATAGGGTACAAGAAAATCAATGGAATCTCATCATTGAGAATTGTAAGTATGCAAGAAAACATAATATATTAACTATCAATACTTTTTCTTTTTACTTATCAAAATAAATAATAAATCAATACTTTGGTTTAAATCAATTACCCTTATTTATAGCCTTCTTTAAAAAATTCCGATTCTACTAGGATTCTAATAACCTATTATGACTCTAATTTGAATTCTTCAATAACCTAATTAGCTCCTCTTAATTTGACTCCAACAAATGCTAATCTTAATTTAAATCCAATTAATACTAATCCTACTTAAAGTTCGTTTATTTCTTTCCTTCTCTTTTTTGAGTAGATTTTAGAGATACATCAATTATTAAAGCAGGATAAATAAATAAATCTTGCAGCTAACCTCAAGTAGGTAGGATTGAGACTTAATCAAGAGGAGTTATAAGGTGACCACCAAATACAAGAACTCTCGAGATTTTGTTATTTGTCATCCTGAGGATCCTTGTAACACATACTAATAAAATGATAGAGGCTAAAAGGCTTCACTTAAGCAGAAACTCCCAGACTGCTATGAATAAGAACACAATATTCTTTAGAAATCCAATTTAGACATCTAAGCTCCTTCCAAAATGTTGAATATAATGTATTTATAGTATATAACCTTTCCTTGTTAATATAGGATACATGTATGGTAGTTAGGACTCCTAGCCTTGTATATATATATATTTCTCAATTGTAAGTAGATCATTTTTACATTAATGAGAATTAAGGTCTTTCTTCTTTCTCTCTCTCTCAACATGGTATCAGAGCCAAGGAAGAAAACCTAATTCTTTCTTGTTTCCCGTGTCATCAACTCCGGGAAACCTTCCGGTGACCGTGTTTCATTCCGGTCACCTTCCCCATCTTCCAATACTTTCCGGTCATTCGGATCGTCGACAGAAACTACTCACCGCCGGCGAACTTTTCCGGCGAATTTTCCGGCGAGATTTTCCGGCGACTTTTCCGGCGACGTATTTTTCCGACACCGACTATACCAGAAGGAGCGCCTGGAGGAGATCTACAACTTTTGTGAAGGCACCGGCACCAAAATCCCATCCACGCGCCGTCCACGCGCAAATTTCCGGCCGGCGACTGAATCTCACGCGCCGGCGCGTGAGGGCGCGTGAGGCCTTTTCCGGCGACGCGCCTCCTCCTCCAGCTTCGCCTGACGCCGACCAGCCTCCCTACCTCCCTGGTTCTCCCATCCGAGCCCTGCACATACCTCTTTTGGGGATTTTTGTCTCCGTCGGCCCTCCAAACAGCCTTTCCGGCGAAGCTCTGACTACTTTTTCTCCACTCCAATCCCTGCACGTGCCTTGGGAAGTGTTCTTCTACCTTTCTGGTGGTACCACGCCGCGATCTGAGGCCGTCTCCCTTTTTCGGTGGTGCCACGCCGCAATCTGAAGCCGTATTAGGGCTCTCTTCGATCCAAACATACTTCATTCTTCAGATAAGTAGATATGACTACTAAAAATTCCATTTTTTCCGCTGTTATATCTGGATCTCCTATGATTACTTCGGAGAAATTGGTTGGCAGTGACAATTATCTTTCCTGGTCTGCGTCTGTTGAACTTTGGTTTATGGGTCAAGGATATGAGGATCACTTGATTACACAGGAGGCAGATATCCCTGAGGTTGACCGCGTACAGTGGAGGAAGATAGATGCACAGTTATGTAGTGTATTATGGCAATCGGTTGATCCCAAGATTCTTCTTCATCTTCGGGCCTACAAAACTTGTTTTAAATTTTGGACTCAGGCCAAAGGATTATATACGAATGATATCCAGCGTCTTTATAAGGTGGCTTCTGCAATTGTCCATCTCAGCCAACAGGACTTGGATCTATCTACTTATATTGGCCAGATTGCCTCTCTTAAGGAGGAGTTCTTGACTGTGATGCCTCTTACTCCTGATGTTGGGGCTCAACAAACACAGCTTGACAAGTTCTTCATGGTTCTTACTCTTATTGGCCTCCGTCCGGATCTTGAGCCTGTCCGCGATCAGATTCTTGGTAGTTCATCAGTTCCGTCCTTGGATGATGTGTTTGCTCGCCTCCTCCGTATCTCCTCCACTCAGACTTTGCCATTTGATAGCACTTCAGATTCTTCTGTGTTAGTTTCTCAAACTAACTCTCGAGGAGGCCGTAGTGGTACCCGGGGTAGAGGTCAACGTCCTCATTGCACCTATTGCAATAAACTTGGCCACACTCGCGATCGTTGCTATCAGTTACATGGACGACCTCCTCGCACTGCCCATGTGGCCCAGTCCTCTGATTCTCCGCTGCCTCAAGCTCCGAGCTCTTCCGCATCTCAGGCTTCTGTTGCCTCTGTTGCCCAGCCTGGTAATGCCTCTGCCTGCCTTACCCACACATCTTCTCTTGGACCCTGGATTCTAGATTCTGGAGCTTCTGATCACTTATCTGGTAATAAGGATCTTTTCTCCTCTATTACTACTACCTCTGCTTTACCTAATGTTACCTTAGCTAATGGTTCTCAAACTGTGGCTAAAGGTATTGGTTTGGCCCTTCCTCTGCCTTCTCTACCTCTCACTTCTGTCCTTTATACTCCTGAATGTCCTTTTAATCTTATTTCCATCAGCAAAATCACTCGTACTCTTAATTGCTCTATTACCTTTTCTGATAAATTTGTGACCTTGCAGGACCGGAGTACGGGGAAGACGATTGGCATAGGACGTGAGTCTCAAGGCCTCTATCACCTCACCTCGGATTCATCTCCTGCAGTTTGCATTTCCACTGATGCTCCTCTCCTCATTCACAATCGTCTGGGCCACCCTAGTCTCTCCAAGTTCCAGAAGATGGTCCCTCGTTTTTCCACTTTATCGTCGCTTCCGTGTGAGTCATGTCAGCTTGGGAAACATACTCGTGTCTCGTTCCCAAAGCGTTTGAATAATCGGGCAAAGTCTCCTTTTGAGCTTGTCCACACTGATGTTTGGGGTCCTTGTCGGACTGCGTCTACTTTAGGATTTCAGTATTTTGTCACTTTCATTGATGATTATTCTCGATGTACTTGGTTATTTTTAATGAAAAATCGAGCTGAGTTATTCTCTATTTTCCAGAAATTTTATGCTGAAATCCAAACCCAGTTCAATGTTTCTATTCGTGTGTTACGCAGTGACAATGCCAGGGAATATTTTTCAGCCCCATTTACTTCGTTTATGTCTCATCATGGGATTCTTCATCAGTCTTCTTGTGCTCATACTCCTCAACAAAATGGGGTAGCTGAACGCAAGAATCGACATCTTGTTGAGACAGCTCGTACTCTCCTCCTCCATAGCAATGTTCCTTTTCGTTTTTGGGGGGACGCTGTTCTTACCGCTTGTTATTTGATTAATCGTATGCCCTCCTCTGTCTTACATGATCAGATTCCTCACTCCCTTCTCTTCCCTGACCAACCACTTTATTTCCTTCCTCCTCGTGTCTTTGGTTGTACTTGCTTTGTTCATATTCTCACTCCTGGACAGGACAAGCTTTCCGCCAAAGCCATGAAGTGTCTCTTCTTGGGATACTCTAGACTTCAGAAGGGTTATCGTTGTTATTCCCTTGAGACTCATCGATACTTTATCTCCGCTGATGTCACCTTCTTTGAGGACTCACCATTCTTTTCCACCACTTCTGAGTCTCTTCCTGTTTCTGAAGTCTTGCCTATTCCCATTGTCTCCCCACCTGATGCTATGCCTCCTCGGCCACTTCAGGTTTATCATCGTCGCCCTCGTGTCGTTGCTCCTCTCCCTTTTGCTGAGGCACCTGCTGACTCACTTCCTATCCCTTCGGCTTCACCTACCCCGGCTCTGCCTTCTCTTAATGACTTACCCATTGCTGTTCGGAAAGGTACTCGCTCTACTCGTAATCCTCATCCTATTTACAATTTTTTGAGTTATCATCGATTATCTTCACCCTATTCTGCTTTTGTTTCTGCTATATCCTCTGTTTCTCTTCCAAAGAGCACCCATGAAGCTCTTTCCCATCCAGGCTGGCGACAGGCAATGGTGGATGAAATGGCTGCTCTGCACTCTAATGGCACTTGGGATCTTGTTGTTTTACCCTCGGGTAAATCTACCGTTGGTTGTCGTTGGGTTTACGCAGTTAAGGTTGGTCCTGATGGTCAGGTTGATCGCCTTAAGGCCCGCTTAGTTGCTAAAGGCTATACTCAGGTTTATGGTTCTGATTATGGTGACACATTCTCTCCGGTTGCCAAGATTGCTTCTGTTCGTCTGCTTCTCTCCATGGCTGCCATGTGTTCTTGGCCTCTTTATCAATTGGATATTAAAAATGCCTTCCTTCATGGTGATCTTGCCGAGGAAGTTTATATGGAGCAACCTCCTGGTTTTGTTGCTCAGGGGGAGTCTGGTTTAGTATGCAGGTTACGCCGTTCTCTATATGGCTTGAAACAATCTCCTCGAGCATGGTTTAGCCGTTTTAGTTCTGTTGTTCAAGAGTTTGGCATGCTTCGCAGTACAGCAGACCATTCAGTTTTCTATCATCATAACTCTTTGGGGAAGTGTATTTATCTGGTTGTTTATGTGGACGACATCGTCATTACAGGCAGTGATCAGGATGGTATTCAGAAACTAAAGCAACACCTTTTTACCCACTTTCAGACCAAAGACTTGGGGAAACTCAAGTATTTCTTGGGAATTGAGATAGCTCAATCCAGTTCTGCTGTGGTCCTTTCCCAAAGGAAGTATGCTTTAGACATCCTGGAAGAAACTGGTATGTTAGACTGTAAACCGGTAGACACACCTATGGATCCGAATGTCAAACTTGTACCAGGACAGGGGGAGCCTTTAGGAGACCCCGGGAGATATCGACGGCTCGTAGGTAAATTGAACTATCTCACCATTACTCGTCCAGACATTTCTTTTCCTGTGAGTGTTGTTAGTCAATTCCTACAGTCACCATGTGATAGCCATTGGGATGCTGTAATCCGCATTCTTCGATATATCAAAAGTACACCAGGCCAAGGTGTGTTGTACGAGAACAGAGGTCATACTCAGGTTGTTGGTTACACAGATGCAGATTGGGCTGGCTCACCCACAGATAGACGTTCCACTTCAGGGTACTGTGTTTTTATTGGAGGTAATCTAATATCTTGGAAGAGTAAGAAACAAGATGTAGTGGCCAGATCTAGCGCTGAAGCCGAGTATCGAGCTATGGCTTTGGCAACATGCGAACTCATATGGTTGAGACATCTTCTTCTAGAGTTGAGATTTGGAAAGGATGAACAGATGAAACTCATATGTGATAACCAGGCCGCATTACATATTGCATCCAATCCAGTCTTTCATGAAAGGACCAAACATATTGAAGTTGACTGTCATTTCATTAGAGAGAAGATCGCATCAGGATGTGTTGCTACAAGTTTTGTTAATTCAAATGATCAACTAGCTGACATCTTCACTAAATCTCTCAGAGGTCCTAGGATTAAATATATTTGTAACAAGCTTGGTGCATATGACGTATATGCTCCAGCTTGAGGGGGAGTGTTGAATATAATGTATTTATAGTATATAACCTTTCCTTGTTAATATAGGATACATGTATGGTAGTTAGGACTCCTAGCCTTGTATATATATATATTTCTCAATTGTAAGTAGATCATTTTTACATTAATGAGAATTAAGGTCTTTCTTCTTTCTCTCTCTCTCAACACAAAACAAGCCAAAAGAAACCATGCTTGTCATTCTTTTTCCCCAAAACAAATAAATATATGCATTGTTGGAAAGAACATATCTGTTTTTCATTAGCAATGACTTTAAGTTATGCCTAAGCTGTACATGTCTGCATCAGTAAAAAGCCAATCAAATAGAAGTTCTTAAAGATACCAAAGTAAAGGGTCCAAATGCCTCGTACACAAAAAGTGAATTCATCAATAGTGCTCATTGACATCCAACAATTCTCATTCTCTCATGCACCAAGGCATGCACTGATATTTTAAAAGCCATCCATATGAGGATTAATGGACAAACTATCAGGGTTTCATTGACACGTTTCATCAATGACCCAAATAAAATAAATAAATCCTTTTTTGCTTCTTTGAGTTCCATGCATCACAACTCAGGAGGAAAGATAATGTTCTATTTCTCTTTTTTCGTTGTTCCTCTGATAAGATATTTCCCAAGGAGTCTATCCATTATAGTACTAAGAAGTTAAAAGTAACCTGGATCTTTCTCTGATGGCTTTAAGACAAAGGTATTACCACATGTAACTGCAATTGGGAACATCTGCAGAAAATTATAAAAAAATTAGAACTTCTCTTTTCATTTTCCCTGGTTTGGGCAATGAAAACCTTGTCATGTACCACAAACACCCACTGTGCTTATATGCAGATAAAAAGAATCACAGATTCAAATAAATAAATAGCAAAATAGAAATTACTATTGACAAATTCTGCTCCATCTAGGATATCATTAAATTCTGTACTCATTGCATCTGTAGTATTTTCCCACACTAATGAAAAAACAAAACAAAAACCATTCCTATCTAAGCAAGCTTACTCCTAGTTCTTCACTAAGAAGTCAAGACATTTACTATTGCTTTTAAGGGTTCAACATGTTTGATTCTTTACATGTTCTAACAAACAAGTTTATCACACCAAATATTTTCTTTATTTGCAAATTGAAAGGACAGTCAATTAAACATACTATAATATGTACTCCCTACTCAGTTCTTTTTCTTTGAGACAGGGATTAGTTGGGTTGTTTCTCAAATTTCTGTTGGTTGTTGGAACCAAATTACAATACCATCCAGCCATAAGGTGTTCTAGTTCTGCGCCTGTTTAGCCAGTACATCTACCCTTTTTGATGAAAGAAATAAGAGAAATAATAAAAGGTCTAATGCTAAAGAGTCTAATGGTTTTTATTTGAGACATCAGGCATAACCCAGTTGATATGGACTTCCTTCACCTAGTTACACATCCTATTATCCATTCCTTGGCTCTTTGTACTTGTGACAAGAGAAGCTTTATGTGCATAGTTGTCATTTCAGTAAGTCCTAGGTGGATCCATAATGAAGGGCTTCTAAGGGCCATGCATACAATAACCTCTTTGCCTCCCCAGTAAGTGCAAGCTCTTCAATTTTCAGTTTGTCTTTAAGGAAGTAATATCCAGTGGCTTCTATCTTCCATTGGTGAAAGGCATTTCTACAAATATGATTATAGTGCTGGAACACTTACATACCACAGTACTCACAATTCAAGGATTCCGCTGCAGTTACTCTTCACAGGTTTCAGACTATAGTAGCTTTGCACAACCATGATTCTCAATAAGGAAATTTTTACTTGTTACAATATGTATAGTGCGAAATAAAGTTAACTAAGGGCTATGATCAGCTTTAGTATCACTTTAGGATTTTAAAGTTTTATAAAGCTACAAGAACATTATAAATTATGAGGGCAGACTTCATTCTTTGGTTATAAGACTAGCAACAAACTATTAATGTCTTGTCTACAAAACTTCTGGTTATACACAGATTAGTGTCTTGCAAACAGTTTCACCTTTCTTTTACCTTAAGAAACTTAGGCTTCATCAATATCAAGCATGTTTCATCATCTCATGCTCATAAACTGCATACGGCATTAAAAGTCTTAAGGACACTCATACAGTAGTGGAGTTAGCAACTTGATTAGGTTTTTTACCCTTCTCCATAAATTGTGCATTTCATAGTAGCATGGACTCTCTCTATTTGGTTATGCCTCATTCCAGAACCTCAGTTTGTAAGGTTCAAGGCTCTCTTCAGACAGCATTGCATGTCTATTTCCAAGGACAAAAATTTGAAAATATCCATGAAATATGGGTAACAAAAGGATATAAGACAAATAAAAGGAAAGAAATGCCAGTAGACAGAAAAAATAGCAAAAATGAAAGGAGAAAAATAAATAAAAAATGGATAACTGCATGTTTACCCATAACGGAATCATTGCTGGAAAGTTGAAAGGGCAGATCCCAGCACAAACACCAAGTGGCTCTCTAATGCTGTAAGTATCAATTCCACTAGACACATTTGGAACGAAGTCCCCCATTTGTAGAGTAGCCATTCCACATGCATGTTCCACCACCTCTACAACAGAAAACCCAACCATTGAAAAGGATTCATTTTCCACTCTAAAAATGTTCTTAAATGAAAAATGAGTACAGAAATGCTAACCTAGCCCACGGAACACATCACCCTGTGCATCCTTCAACGTTTTTCCCTGTTCGGTAGTAATATTCATGGCAAGCTTATCCTGAAATAATATTATAGTGATTTTCCCATTAATTACAAAAAATTATAAGTTGATAAAATTATGTAACTGAGATTCCAAGGTTCAACATGCTTACAATGTCTCTCCGAATAAGTTGTTGGAGCTTGAACATGATGCGCTGACGGGTTGTAACTGGTGTGTTTCGCCATGCTGGAAAAGCTTGTTTCGCTGCAGATACTGCAGCCTTGAACTCTTCATTGCTAGTTAAAGGAATTTGTGAAACAACTTGTTGTGTTGCCTGTAACACAGCTATTGTTTATTAACAATTCAATGAAAAGAGAGAGAGAGAGAGGATCAAAACTTTTCTATGGCATTTCATGCACTTACAGGATTTATAACATCAATGAATTCACTTGATTGCGAATCCACGAAACTACCTCCAATGAGATTGGGAACCCTCTGATACAATTCAATCAATGAGAAATTCAGCCATTGTAACTTTAACCAAACCCAGCAAATAGAGATACGAAAATGATGAATAAGGAAATCAAATTCAAGCAGCATAAGCTCTACATTAAGCTTGTTTGCTGAGAGAGAGCAATAAAGAAGGGTTATTTGATTAAAAGGGTCATTAAAAAGCTAAATTTGGAAATTTAACCATCCATTTCCTTTTTGCATCTTTTTTACAAAAATGCCCTCTCACTTTTTTTCTTGTAAAAATAACATTTTCTTTCAAAAACTACATGCAAACAGTGAAAGGCCCATAAAAAACATGAAAGAGGTTAGATTTACAAATTTAAGGATTATTTCATTCCCTTTAATCAATTTATTCATAAAGAAAATACTAAATCTTAAATCTTTTAACTTCTTATTACTTAGCTTAGTTGAAGTGAATTTTGATTCTTTAGAGACCCCAAACAACCAAAAACACAATATTGGAAATCTTATTTTCTTGTCTCTCCCTCTTTTTTATCAACAATTAAAAAGAAAGTAAAGTATAGATTATCAGCATTTTTCCCTTGCACCTTTTTATTTCCAGAGAAAATAATCCATCTACCGTTTTCCCTGAAAAATTTTCCCAGAGTGGAAAATTAAACCATTAAAACATTTCTCCTTCCCGCTCCTAACATCTACCAATCCAATCAAGCACCGCCTAATGAATGACCGGATTTAATGGGAATCGTATGGCGAAGGAATCGGAAAAAAGTCTCGAAACAAACGGAACTTTATGCAATCCAAAATTGTAAGCAGCACACAGAAATCAAATCTATTTTCTTGAGAAAGCATCCATAGGAACTATTTTCCTCCCAAACAAACAGAACGTTTTCAATATTAAACCTTACCGGTGGGTTACGTTGCTTCGAAGATGGCTCAGTCGCAGTAGAGAAACGAGAATTTCCCAAAGCGAAGAGCTCAGGCCTCAAAGATTTGAAATTTCTCACTGTAAAAGCACAAACAAACAGTACCAATAAACAAGAATCCAATTGATAATCTCTATCCTCTGTTTGGTTGCCGAGAAACCTCAGGAAAAAGGGAAAAAAAAAAAAACTTGAAGAAGACAATTGGGTTGGATCAGTTGATGTAAGATTCTAAGTTGTACATCAATTTTTTTCCCATTTCTGGGCAACCAAACGGACTTGAAGAGTAAAAATTTAGAGACCTCGTTGAAGCGAAAACCGTAACATGGCTGCTGACTTTGATCAGCCGCGCAGAACCTCTTGAGACTGTCAACTCTCACCGGCTGTGTCTATATGATATAAGCAGCCATGTGGATCGACACAGTCATGGGCTGTCGTTTCTTCCTAATTTTCCTTTAAATAATAAAAACGCAGGCCATGACTGCTTTTCATAAAATAAAAATTCTCCCTTTTTTAACTCTTTATTATTGCGTTTTTTTTTATTTATTTGTTTTAATTAAATTTTCTAACCTTCTCAACTTTTGTCTTCAAAAACCATAAGCCCATATTTAGAGGCAATAAAAATGGGAACTAAATATTAAAAATTGTGCCATCCTTCAAATTATTTCTAAAAATTTGATAACATTAAATAAAATATCAAAAAAATAATTTCTCTAATTTATCAAAATTATTTTTAAAATAAATATATTTATAAAAAAATTTATTATATAAGATTGATGCAAATTCCTATGAAATAATTCTCTCTTAACGTTAAGGCTATATTTGATTGGTGCTATGAGATAGAATAAGAGAGAGGACACTAGATTAGTGATGAATAAATAGAATTTCATCACTCCTTTCATTTTATATTCAATCAAATATAAAATAGAATAAGTGATGCAATATATTATTTACCCTCATTTTTATATTTATTCTACATCATATGTTAGCTCTATATATATATATATATATATATATATATATATATATATTTCATTTATCATAAATTTATTTTTAATCAATTTTTTATTTTTTTTAATATTATTTATTTTGCAAGATAAAAATGTTTATTATAAAATTAAATTTGTGGTTAAAAAAAAAGAATAACTAAAAAAATATATTATAAAATAATATTAATATTATATACATATATATTATTTTATATATTAAACAACATGATATAAAAATTATTTATAAAATTTAAATATTTTACTCATAAATATTGTTAAACGACAGAAAATTTTCATGATTTTTAAATAGAAAAAAATGCAATGCAATATAAATTTTTATTCTAAATATTAAAAAATAATGTATACTCCATTTTACTTACTTTTTTTTATTCATTTTTCAAGTCAAGACTATAATATAACATATTTTATTGAATATACTATTTTAAAACATCATATACATTGGATTTATATTCAATGATATCATATCCTAAAATCATATCTTAAGGTATGCATCTACATAAAGGAATATGATATCTTAAGATATATATCTATATATATATATATATATATATATATATATATATATATATATATATATATATTTTAACTTATCATATTCCGTTAATTTTAAACATAACCTAAGTAATTAATTAAATCCTCTCTCATCCTCAAATAATAATAATAATTTTATATTTTGTATTATATAAATCAAAGTTAAAATGCCTCATTCTTATATCTTGCTAACAAAATTGAATAAAATTTTGTTAGTCAACATCAACAATAAAATAAGAAATTTTAAAAATTAAAAATACAATTAAGCTAAAAATATATATAAAAATAAAATATTGACTTTCACAATATTTTTACTCGTAAAGCATGCTAATAGCAAAGATAAATAATGGGAAATTGCTAAAAATACAATGGAGCCTGTATTTTATTTTTTAGATTTTTAAGTTTTTTTAGTTTTAATTGTATTTTAATTTTTTTTATTTCTTATTTTATTTTTTATATTAGCTTTAGAAAGTAATAATTGGGAATGTCACTACCCTAGTTTTTTTTGTGCAACCTTATTTAAGGATAGCAAGTTAATATCGAGAAGTGTTGCAAATATTTTGCATGAATAGTAGCCATTGCAATATGAAGAAATGATTTAATTTCTTTGCATAGATTCAGAAACGTTTTCATAATTTTGTTTAAACTTATTTGAGATTGAAATGTATGAAATAAAAGTGATGAGTATAGATAGAAGTTCAAGTTTAACATATGAAAGTTACAAATTTGTTGTATAAGCAAAGATTGCACTGAGACAAGTTTTTCAGTTCATACTTGATTACTACTCAAAAAGTGCTATTTGATAGCTTCTAATTAATCCTTTTAAGCACTTTTGAGTAGTAGTTAGTGCCTTTTAACCCAATTAGCATGTTAAGGCCCCTTTCAATCAATTCTAATCAAAAAGTGTAAGTTTTGGTGTTTTTGTTAGTATTTTGATCACCAAAGCATTGTGAGATTGAGGAGAGTTATATGGAATCCTTGGCAAGCAATGGGAAGCTCAGAGGCATGAAGAATCAGAGCCTTGAAGCTCTTATGCCATAAGCAAAGTGGAAATGCAAAGGGGAAGCAAAGAGGATTCAGCCGTGGAGCACTCTTGATGACAGTCACTGCAGCTAGTTTTGGAGCACTTCCTGATGTCCAAATTATGCATACAATATGTCATTTGAAAGCTTGGGAAGTCAACAATCCAATGCCTCAAACCGTGTGCAATTTGGATCTGAAATGAGGAAGCTACAGCCATTGGAAGATAACTGCTCCAAGCTGAAGGAAGGAAGGCTTCAGAAAAGTGCTGCGAAATCACCATTCTTGTTGCGGAATGGTTTCGCAGCCTTTTTGCACAGTGCTCTGGAGTTCCCTTGAAGCTTCACGCCGCGAAGGAAGCCAAACACTTCAAGTTGGAAGTCCACTTTGCAAAGGTGTTGAAGCAGCTGGTTGCTATGAAGAAATTTCGCAGCCCCTCTTGAGTACCTGCGAAATTTCGCAGACCTCATCCTTCACCTGCGAAGTGGTCCTTAGTGCTTCCTGATATTTGTAACCGACTCTTGGAGATATTTTTCATTAGATTTTTGTTGCTTAAATGCCTAAATTCTCCTTGTAAGTCACCAATGATAGATTTCCTTAGCTTTTAAGTTAGGAATTTAGCAAAATACCTTGGGATAGCTGTACTTGGGATTTTTGGTATAAAAGGGAGCCCGAGGAGCCTGTTCTGAGGGTGTTCTGGTTGTTGAACTTTTTGTAAGTTTGAAAAGAAAGAAATACAAAGAGCTTTAGCTCTTTACTACCTTACCTTCTCTCTTTGTATTTTAATATTTTTACTAAGTTATGCACTCTCTGAGGAGTTTTCCCCAGAGAATGAGTAGCTAAACCTCTTAGTTCCTTGGAGTTAAGGTTGCCGGGAAAGGTTCCAAGTGCATCAATCAGAAGCTTTGTGGTTTCAGCTATGAATGAAGAGTAAGTGTGTCCCGTGAATGGTTTCTAATGTTTTTAGTTAACTTAAAACACCTTGGAGTCACCTGGGCCAACACTTGGTAAGGCAAGTGATCTTCACCCATGGAGATGCACTAGTTTACCCCTTGCGAGCCTCTGGTAGGTGACTTGAAGGTAGGATTTTCTAGAATAGCCAACACTTGGTAAGCTTTTGGACTCTTAGGAGACATCCATTAGTTACCTCTTGCGAGCTTTTGACGGGTAATCCAAGGTTAAAGATCACCTTGAATGGTAAAGGCTAAGTGAGAGGCTCAAACCATTGCAAGTTGCATCAGTGAGAGAATTAAAGTTGAAATCCAATAGAGGGATGCATTTGTGCAGCACCTGTTAGAGAATTGACTTTATGTTAATTCTCTAATGTGAGGAAGTGAACCAACTGACCGGAGCTATGATTTTGCATGAGGAACCTCCCCTGTATACCTGAATCTCCAAGGAATGCTTTTCTTCTTAAGTTATTTTCATCACTTGTTGTGTTGTTAATCTAAGTCCAAACCTTTTTCAACCAAAGTTTGTGTTTTATTTCTTAAGCTAATCTTGAAATGAAACAACACCAATTCACTTTGAATTGGTATCATTTTTTACTTGAGTGTCCTTCCCAGTGGAACGATCCTAGAGCCACTATGCTATAGTAGCTTTGTATTTGCTACCCTAGTTCATGGTGTTATAGGTTAAAAATTTTGTTGATTACACCTGCCATCAAGGAGCACCAGCTGGACATACATCAGCTGAGACACCAATTAGGCATGAATCAATACTTGCCCCTAAGTAGATGAGTTTGGGATAAGAATAAATGAGTTTGAGATGAGTATTAGATTTTATTTTTATTATTATTTTAAAAAGCCTTGGATCAAGTTCGAAGTAGGTTTGAGTATTGCTTTATCTCATCTTCTCTTGCCTTATTATATATATTATTTTAATTTGATTTTTTTAAATTCAAAATAAAATTTATTTTGATCACATAAATAAATTATAAAAAATTATAATATTTATTTATTTATAAATTAAATTTATTTTTAATGTAATTTAAAATCTTAAAAATGGATTTACAAAAATAAACACGACAAAATAACTTGTGCCTTAATTTTTTTTTTTAGGACTAGAATAAAAATATGTTTAAATAAATGGGATAGGATTAGGATCAAGATGTCTCATCCTGAATCGTTCAATTGTCATCCCTATGTATAGTATGAATTGCTACTATGTATGTTTGACTTGACTATCATGATATGTAATTATTGATATAATCATTAAATTTGCAATTAAACATATAATTCATCAATTCCTAATTAAAAGGCCTTGTTATTGATTGTTAATGAATCTCGAAAGAAGTTAAAGTTATTCTATAATGCATTTGCAAGTAATTTGGCTTATAAAACACTAAAAGATTTATTGTCACGTCCTAAGACCCACTCCAAGGACATGGCGGTCATTTCACACCTCAAACCTGAAGGCTTAAAGTGTAACCTGACCCAAACAATTATCTTGTAACTGGAAGTTACCAATTACAAAATACCTATTCAGAGTAGTAGAACCAAATTCTAAAATCTTTAAAACTAAGCATCCATCAACCAAAATCCATTATCCAAATAGATTGCAAACTCAAACAATTTAAGTACTAACAAAATTTTCATAATCTCCAAATCTCAACTTCAAACTATCATAAAAAAAAAAAAAAAAAAAATTAGAAGTTCAATATCTAAATAGCTTCCAAAAACCAAATAATCCAAATGAACATAAATTTATAAGCTAACAATGTCCAAAAATAACATCCTAAGCAAAATCCTAATGATAACCATTCCTCGACCTAGTCATCACTCCTCACTTGAACTAAGGGTACCTAAAAAGTAATCAACAAGTAGGAATGAACTCAAAGCCCAATAAGGAACATTAATGCAATCCATGGATCAAATATTTCAAGTTCACTTGCAAAATAAGAGATATTATAACTAATTATTTTCATAAACCTTCAAAACTTTTAACTGTACACTTTTATTTCTGATTCAAACATTTTCATATCAAATTCAGTCAAAACATTCAAATAATTTATTTACTCTGGTCATCAAACATTAAATGGTGCCCAGTTAGGTGAGATTTTTCAGATAGGTGGCTAGCCTCAAACTGTTCCTTTAAGGTGGACAAAACCAAATACTACTAGTACTAGTAACCTCTAACCAAACCCCTAGAGGTTGGCGTCCAAATCAATTACATTCCCCACCAAGAAATGTAAAAGTCAACTATTGTATCCCGTTAACAAGGGCCAAAAAGTCAAAAATCAACTATTATATCCCGTTGACAAGGGTTAAACAAACTAAAGTCAAACACGTATTTCAATTTTTAAAATTTGCAAAACATAATATCTCCACATTTCTCTATTGTAAACAAAATATAAGGTTCTAACATACTTTTCATGCAAAACATATTTAATCCATGCATAAAACAAATAATAACTCAAAACGTTTCCAAATGATGTATATAAAAATTTGTTTCTAAAAAAAAAACAACTCCATTAATTTCCCTTACCTTAAAAGCACTTAAAAACCTTGAAGAGTTTAGCCGAAAGAATCTAACTCCCACCTAACATAACAAAAAGATACTATTATTACAAAATTATTTTCCAACTTCTTAATCAATAACAATTTAATTAATTAGTTTCCCTTCATTTATTTTATTATTTATTAATTATTATTTTTCAAAAATTTATCCTCAAAAATTTGTTTCTAATTCCTAAACTAAATTGAATTTCTTAGAAATATTTATTTGAAATAATTTCTCTCATCACTTTATACAAGAATTTATTTATTTAATCCAAACCCATCATTATGTAGGTTTCCTAGACCTATTTCTTCTTTTAATAATATTAACTTTTATATATATATATTTCCATCCCAGATTCCACATGCCATTTAACTTTTCAAAGTACACACACCAATTCTACATGTCATTTGACTTTCCAAATCACACACACCAAACGACACCATCTTTAGAATTTCTTCATTTTTTTTATATAGCCAATCATGTCTCAAGTCCTCCCTCAAAGACTTCTTCCACATTATTTATTTTATTATTTTATTTTTTATTTATATTTTTTTTAAAAACCCTAATCTAGATTGGGGTTTCTTAAAAAATTACCTAAAGTTTTCACAAAAAGTGACAGATCTAAGAAAATAAAATTGAAGAATTAGAAAAAAAAAAAAAAATCTTACCTATAGAGATCTATTCTTCAAACCCTCAATTCTGACTCCAACCTTATGTTCTCTATAATTCTATGAACATGAACGTTATTCAGGAAAGAACAGGAAGTATAGTAATTTCTAATTTATACTTAGGGTATTTATTAAAAAATTACATTTTTACCCCTCTTTCATTTTATTAAATTAATTAATTAATTAATATTATTATTATTATTATTTTCCTAACTTATCCTTAAAAAAAAATTTTGGGCGTTACATCCTCTTCTCTTTAACAAAAGTTTGGTTCTCTAAACTTGACATACCTGAGTCTTGAAATAATCGAGGATGTTTTTCTCTCATCTCTTCTTCTAACTCCCAAGTGGCCTCTCGGATACTATGATTGCTCCACTGGACCTTTACCAACTTGACAACAGCATGTTGTAGTACCTTATCCATCACATCCACAATTTGAACGGGCACCTCTTCATAGGTCAAGTCCTCATAAATTTGAGTAGGCTCCAACTCCACAACATGAGAGGGATCATAAATATATTTCCTCAAAGTCGAAACATGGAATACATTATGAATCTTAGATAGACTTGGGGGCAAGGCCACTTTATAAGCCAAAATGCCTACTCTTTCTAATACCTCAAATGGTCCCACAAAACGAGGACTAAGTTTCCATTTTCTTCCAAATCTCATTCTAGACTTCATAGGTGAAACTTTCAAGAAAACATGATCACCCACCTCAAACTCCAAATCTCGTCTACGATTATCAGCACAACTATTCTGTCTACTTTGTGTTGTTTTCAATCTTTTTTTAATTAAAGAGACCTTTTCAACAGTCAACTGCACAAGTTTAGGCCCCAAAAGTTTCTTCTCTCCAACATCATCCCAACAAATAGGAGATTGACATCTCCTACCATATAACGCCTCAAAAGGTGCCATCCTAATGCTAGCTTGAAAGCTATTATTATAAGCAAACCCCACTAGGGGCAAATAATCATCCTAATTACCTTTTAGGTCCAAAGCACAAGCTCTCAACAAATCTTCCAAGACCTGAATTACCCTTTCTAATTGATCATCAGTCTGTGGATGAAAAATAGTACTAAAACTCAACTTAGTACCTAATACTTTCTATAAACTATGGCAAAATCTAGAAGTGAAATAAGGACCTTTGTTAGATACTATAGAAACAGGTACACCATGCATTCTCATAATCTCCTTAATATAAAGAAAAGTCAAACGATCCATAGAAAAATTGACTTTTATAGGCAGAAAATGAGCAGACTTTGTCAATCGATCCACAATTACCCAAATAGTTTTATTACCCTCTAAGGTTCTTGGCAACCCTATCACAAAGTCCATGGTAATATGTTCCCATTTCCATTCAAGAATAGAAAGTGGTTATAATGATCCTGTTGGTCGTTGATGCTCAACTTTCACCTATTGGCACACCAAACACTGAGCCACAAATCTTGCAATATCCCGCTTCATACCTAGCCACCAATAATTTTGCTTCAAATCTCTATACATCTTCGTCCCTCCTGGGTGGATCGCAAAATTAAAACAATGAGCTTCCTCCAATAACTCTCTCCTTAAATCTCCATCATTTGGGACACAAAGTCTAGTCCCAAATCTCAAAATCCCAACATCTGATAAGACAAAGTCAGGCTTACTACCCCTCTTAACTTCCTCCATAAGCTGCACTAATTGTATATCATTCTTTTGTAGGGTCTTAATTCTCCCAACCAAGTCTAGTTGCACTCTAAAGTTCGCCACAAGAGCTCCCGAGTCCAAAACTCTTGTATGGACTTATAAACTCCTAAAATCTTCCAATAATTGCCTTTGACAACCTATAATAGCTGCTAAGGAACCAACAGATTTCCTACTCAAGGCGTCAGCCACAGCATTCGCCTTCCCTGGGTGATACTGAATAATGCAGTCATAACCTTTAAGTAGTTCAATCCACCCCCTCTATCTCATGTTCAATTCCTTTTAGGAAAATAAATACTTCAAACTCTTATGATTTGTGAATATCTCACAAGTTTCACCAAAAAGAAAATGTATCCAGATCTTAAGTGTAAAAACCATTGCAGCTAACTCTAAATCATGCGTAGGATAATTTCATTCATAAGGCTTCAACTATCTAAAAGCATAAACTAGAACTTTCCCATGTTGCATAAGAACACAACCCAAACCCTGACAAGAGGCATCACTATACACCACAAACCCTCATGAGCCTGAAGGGATAGTCAAAATAGGAGCTATCACCAATCTGTTCTTTAACTTTTGGAAACTATGTTCATAATCATTAGACCACTCAAACTTAACCCCTTTCTGAGTCAACCTGGTCAAAGGTAGGGCAATCTTAGAGAACCCCTCAATAAACCGCCTACAATAACTAGCCAGTCCTAAGAAACTTCAAATCTCGATCACAGTATTAGGTCTTCTCCAATTTGACATAGCATCTACCTTTCCAAGGTCAACAGAGATGCCATCATTGGTCACCACATGCCCAAGGAAAGAGACTTTATCTAACCAGAACTCACACTTCTTTAGTTTAGCATACAATTGCTTATCTCTGAGAGTCTGCAATACAATACTCAAATGACGCTCATGCTCCTCCCTACTCTTTGTGTACACCAAAATATCATTTATAAAAACCACCACAAACTGATCTAGATCGAGCTTGCATACCGTATTCATTAATTCCATAAAAGCAGTAGGTGCATTAGTCAAGCCAAAAGGCATAACCAAAAACTCATAATGCCCATATCTAGTTCGAAAAGCAGTCTTGGGTACATCTTTACTTCTAACCCTTAATTGATGATAACCAGATCGAAGATCAATTTTAGAGAACACACATGCACCCTAAAGTTGATCAAACAAATCATCAATCCGAGGAAGAGGATATTTGTTCCTCACCGTTACCTTATTCAACTCTTTATAATCAATGCAGAGTCTCATAGATCCATCATTCTTCTTTACAAATAAAACAGGAGCTCCCCAAGGTGAAACACCAGGCCTGATGAAGCCCTTATCTAACTACTCCTGAAGTTGAATCTTCAACTCCTTAAGCTCCATAAGTGTCATCCTATAAGGGGCCTTAGAGATAGGAGTTGACCCTGGTGCCAAATCAATGGTGAACTCCACCTCCCCCTCTCGTGGCAAGCCAGGTAGATCCTTTGGAAAGACATCAGGATAGTCCCTTACAATGGGTATGTCTTCCAACTTTAAATCATTTTCCTCATTCACAACATAAGCTAAAAAGCCTTGACAACCTTTCCTGAGCAAAGAATTAGCTCGCAAGGCTGAGATCATATGCAGTGGTTTGTCCACATGCTTCCCCTCAAAACTAAAATCAGGCTAACTAGGAATGCTAAACGTCACTCTTTTCCCAAAATAATCAACAGATGTATGGTATGCAGCTAACCAATCCATCCCCAAAATCACATCAAAATCCCAGAGGTCAAGAAGTACTAAATCAACTGTCATCTTTCTATACCCAATCATCACACAATAATCTTTAAGTATTTTATTAACCACAACAAAATCTCTTAAAGGAGTAGCAACAAATAAATCAAAGTCCACGTTATCAATCAGCATACCTAACAAACCAGCAAAAGATACGGAAACAAAAGAGTGCATTGAACCAGTCAATTAAGGCTCTAGAAAATAAGGTGTGAATTCGAAGAGTACATGTCACAACATCAGAAGTAGCTTGAGCATCTCTATGAGTCATAGCAAATACCTGCCCCTTAAGTCCTGGGCTTTTGTCTATCCTCTTTATTCTTCTCCTTAGGCTTCCTAAATACAAAATTCTTCTTCTCTAGACAATCCCGAACCATATGTCCCTGTTTTCCATGGCCAAAGCAAACTCCTGTCTCTCTATAGCATGACCTATCCCTATGCTTCTTACCATAAGTAGGACAAATCCCATCTAAATTTTGTATTGTTTTTCCTTTATTCTGATTTCTACTAGGAGCATACTTTTTCTGTGTTTGGTTACAATGAGCACCATCATTTCTATTCCTCTTCCTTTGTTGTTCTCTATACTAGTGAAACTCTTCATTATCCTGCTCTGCAATAAGGGCTCTGTCTACCACCTCTGAAAAAACACTAAGCTTTAGAATTGATATCTTATTATTCAGATAAGGCTTCAGTCCATCCTGAAACTTTTATGTTTTTCCTCCTCTATAGCAATCAACTGTGGGGTAAAACGTGATAGTTCGATAAACTTAACCTCATATTGGGCCATAATCAAATTTCCTTGTTCCAAACGGACAAACTCTCCCACCTTCTGTCATCGAACATTGTCAGGAAAGTACTTTTTATAAAAAGCCTCCCTAAACTGACTCCAAACAATAGGCTCCTGATCCTCCAAAAGCCTTTTAGTCACGCGCCACCAATGGTCTGCCTTTTTGTCTAACATAAATGTTGCATAAAAGGATTTTTGCTCCTCAGAACAATCAATGACATCAAAGAATTTCTCTATCTTCATAATCTAAGCCTCTGCCTCTATTGGATCTGAAGTACCAGAAAAGTAAGGGGGACCTAACTTCTTAAAGTCGTCAAAGGAACTACCCCTAGTAGATGAGGATTGTCCTTGACCATTACTTCCAGTAGCTCTAGCTCGATGCTCAACCAAGCCAACCAAAGTCCCTAAATATCTATAAAACCCTTCAATACTCATAGAGGGCAAAGCCTCAGGTGGAGGAAGTATATCATCATTAGCCTGAATATTTTGGGAAGATGCAGGCCTCCTTGGTGGCATGGTGTCCTATAAAGCAAAATGTATAACTAAATTAGTCACTAAAAAGCCAAATAAGCAAATCAAAATTGTAAGGAATTAAAGGAATCGGACTAGATGGAGTTGAAACTTAAACTAATGTGTCACTCATCTATTCCCAAAGGTAAACTAAACAAATTCCCATCAAGATCACAACTTAGTGCTCTGATACCACTCTGTCACGCCCCAAGACCCACTCCAAGGGCGTGACGATCATTTCACACCTCAAACCTGGAGGTTTAAAGTGTAACATAACCCAAACAATTATCTTGTAACTGGAAATTACCAATTTCCAAATACCTGTTCAAAGTAGCGGAACAAAATTCTAAAATCTTTAAAACTAAGCATTCATCAACCAAAATCCATTATCCAAATAGATTGCAAACTCAAACAATTCAAGTGCTAACAAAAATTTCATAATCTCCAAATCTCATCTTCAAACTATCATAAAAAAAATTTAAAAGTTCAATATCTAAATAGCTTCCAAAAACCAAATAATCCAAATGAACATAAACTTATAAGCTAACAATGTCCAAAAATAACATCCTAAGCAAAATTCTAATGATGACTATTCCTCAACCTAACCATCACTCCTCGCCCGAACTAAGGGTACCTGAAAAGTAATCAACAAATAAGAATGAGCTCAAAGCCTAATAAGGAACATTAATGCAATTTATGGATCAAATATTTCAAGTTCACTTGCCAAATAGGAGATATTATAACTAATTATTTTCATAAACCTTTGAGTTAGTTTTGCTAATACATTCAAAACTTTTAACTGTACACTTTCATTTCTGATTCAAACATTTTCATATCAAATTCAGTCAAAACATTCAAATCATTTATTTACTTTAGTCATCAAACATCAAATGATGCCCAGTTAGGTGAGACTTTTCAGATAGGTGGCTAGTCTCAAATTGTTCCTTTAAGGTGGACGGAACCAAACACTACTAGTACTAGTAACCTCCAACCAAACCCCAAGAGGCTGGGGTCCAAATCAATTACCCCACCAAGAAATGTAAAGGTCAATTATTGTATCATGTTGACAAGGGCCAAAAAGTCAAAAGTCAACTATTATATCCCATTGATAAGGGCCAAACAAACTAAAGTCAAACACTTATTTCAATTATTCAAATTTGCAAAACATAATACCTCCACATTTCTTTGTTGTAAATAAAATATAAGGTTCTAACATACTTTTCATGCAAAACATATTTGATCGATGCATAAAACGAATACTAACTCAAAACGTTTCCAAATGATGTATATAAAAATTTGTTTCTAAAAAAAAACAACTGCATTAATTTCCCTTACCTTAAAAGTACTTAAAAACCTTGAAGTGTTTAACCCCAAGAATCTAACTCCCTCCTAACATAACAAAAAGATACTATTATCACAAAATTATTTTCCAACTTCTTAACCAATAACAATTTAATTAATTAGTTCCCCTTTATTTATTATTATATTTTATTATTTATTTATTAATTATTTTTTTTCAAAAATTTATCCTCAATAATTTGTTTCTAATTCCTAAACTAAATTGAATTTCTTAGAAATATTTATTTGAAATAATTTCTCTCATCACTTTATACAAGAATTTATTTATTTAATCCAAACTCATCATTATGTAGGTTTCCTAGATCTACTTCTTTTAATAATATTAACCTATATATATATATATATATATATATGTATATATATATGTATATGTATATGTATATGTATATTCTTTCTTTTTTCCATCCCAGATTCTACATGCCATTTAACTTTTCAAAGTACACACATCAATTCTACATGTCATTTGACTTTCCAAATCACACACACCAAATGACACCATCTTCAGAATTTCTTCATTTTTTTTTATATACCCAATCATGTCTCAAGTCCTCCCTCAAAGACTTTTTCCACGTTATTTTTTTTTAAATTTTTAAATTTTATTTTTTTTTAAACAAACCCTAATCTAGATTGGGGTTTCTTAAAAAATTACCTAAAGTTTTCACAAAAAGCGACAGATCTAAGAAAATAAAATTGAAGAATTAGAAGAATAACCTTAGAGATCTGTTCTTCAAACCCTGAATTCCGACTCCAACCTTACATTATCTGGAATTCTGTGAACAGGAACGCTATTCAGAAAAGAAGAGAAAGAACAATAATTTCTAATTTATACCTAAGGTATTTATTCAAAAAATTACATTTTTGCCCCTCTTTCATTTTATTAAATTAATTAATTAATTTAATTTAATTATTATTATTTTCCTAACTTATCCCTAAAAAAAAATTTGGCCATTACATTTATTGTTCATGTGCAACCAAAAACAAAGAGGATAATATTGGAGATGTATTTATTTATCATATGAATTAAGTGTGAATTTAATCATATGCATAAAGATTGATAGTTATTATTTCATTCATTAATATGAACTTTGTTATAGATTGACTTAATATATTTGCAATTTAGTTGAAAAATTTGTAATATATCGTGTAGTAAGAAACTAAAGAATAATGGTTTTATGACATGAAATACATAGTCATGACAATTACTTGTGTTGATGTTCTTTCTTTCATACAATAAATAGAAGAAAAAAAGCATTTGAGAGAGGTCTATTGTTGAATGTTATGCATTATACATAATATGTTGATTAGTTATATTTATGGTATATTGCAACAAGTGTAGTCCTAATCTTTAATAGAAGTGTTTTAGAAATGCACATCATAACAAATGTGAGATTTAGTGACAATTTTTTTTTTTTTTTTTTTGTGTGTACAATTAAAATTTTGGTACTAATTATGAATCTTGTGCTATTAAAGAAAGATTGTCATAGAATATTTTATCATTGAATTTTTCTTTATAAAAGTACTTTTGTCACTAAAATTTATCACTAGAGAATTTGCGCTAAAAATTGTTTCTCCCACCATATGGTGGGAAAGTTTTTATGACAAAATGCATATATTTGTGATGAAAATATTTATCACTAATTTTAAATTTTCGGTGATGAATAATTTTAATTACCAATGACAAAAATACACATGATTATGATAGAACATAAAAACTATTCATAAATCAAAAGATTAATTCCGTCTATGAATGAAATGATAATTTTTGTCTAATAAAACATAAATATAAACACAAAATTGAACATAAGAACACAGGATTTGTATCTGAAATAAACTTTTGTATTGAAAATTATACGTTGATTACAAAAGAATTGTTGATACAAGCTTGTTGACAACAGAGGGATTTTTGTTGTTGATAAACAAGAATTGGAATTTTTGGACTAAAATTGACACTATTTAAATTTGTATTTGAAGTAGAAGGTCATGCGGAGAGAAATTCTTGAGTAAATGAATATTTTGAAGTTTGACTAAATTCTATTTGAACACTACCATCCTTATGTTGTATAATTTTTTAAAGAGTTATTAGAGATTTAATTAGCTTTGGATTTGTTAAATTTTTTAATTCCCATTGACCTCTATGTAATTTTATTCCATTTAAGTTTTTTAGGAACATAAGCTTGAGTATTATTAGGATTATATTGTACTAGTAGTTTTCATCTTTGACAGATTGATACACAACTCTAGGATTTAATTGAGTAGTCACTACTTTATAATACATCCTATAAATTATTGCTATTGTTTGGGCTTCTTCTACAAAATTCATATTTTTTTGTTTTAATGTTTAAAGTTAAACTTGACAAAATATTTGGATTATTCATATTCATGGAAAAATTTGAATAACAATTAAAATAAATAAGACCATTTGCAAGGTTTAAATCAATTATACTAAGGATGGAATCAATAAATTTTGTTGCCCTAGCATACTTAGGTAGACAAATACAAGAATACTTAAACCTAAGCGAAACAAGGGTTTGATTGTAACTTGAACTAATCCTATATGAATATAATTAAATTTCTTCTTATGTTGATTAATAGTGTTTTGACTTAATAATTCAAGACTTTCTAAATTTTGATTTAGAGAAATTGTTTTTTCTTTTGTTTTAATTGAATAATTTTGGCTTAATTCAATTTTTCCTTGTTGACATATAGTATTAACTTTCATACGAGGAATTGACCAATTATGCAATTGACTTTCTATTTGTATTATATTAATTTCTTGACTATTAATAATATTTTAAGTGATGTATATGCAGAATTATGAGATGAAGATGCAGAACTATCATTAAACCTAAGAGATCTAGAGTTTTTGATGGCAAAATGCATATATTTGTGATGAAAATATTTATCACTAATTTTTAATTTTCGGTGATGAATAATTTTAATTACCAATGACAAAAATCACTAAGTTTCAATTTATAGTGATGAATATTTTTTGTCACCAACTCTCCAACCATTTTTTGAAAATATATTTATTATTTATAATTATTATTTTTGTGATAATATTGTTGTACATTGAAGAAAAATATAAATTATAAAAGCACAAACTCTTTTGTGACAAATTATTTTGTTAATATAAATATATATGTGTGTGTATTGTCACAAAGAATATTCCTATTATATTATATAATCTTTAATAAAAAAAATTAAATAAATTTAATATTTATCCATTATGAACTGCATCTATGGTGGTCCTCAAAGCTCTCCTTCCAAGAGAAGGAGGATAACACGAGCTTTTCTCCCTAAGAAAAATGAGTAATTTTTTTAACATAAAATCCTAATTTAATAGGTAAATAATAAATTTGAAAAATCTCGTAATAAATAATTTATGATAAGACTCACCAAAATATTTTTGGAAGTTTTATTAATTTAATGAAATTAAAATATTTTAAAAATACTTTCTAAAATGGATTATTTAATTCCTTTTAAGGAAATCAAAATTTTTGCAAGTTTTTCACAAAAAATATTTTATTTATTACTGAATTACTAAAAGATTATGATTTTAGTATTTTTAATGAATAAATTATTATGAAAATTAAATTCCATAAGAATATTCATTAAAATTGAAAAGATTTAAGGAATAAGGAAAAATGTTATGAAGAATTTTGAATACAAGAAGTAAAAGTTCTTTTAATGGATTAGGAGCTCTAAAGATTTTCAAAATCTCCTATATCGATAATTTCCTTATTATACTAGAATTTTCAAGAAAAATAAATATTATGACAATTTTCATTGAATATAATTTATCATTAAAGGGTGTTACTAAAATACTTAGTAATTTGATAAAAATAAATTTCATTGAAGATATTTCTCAAATAAAATATTTATTAAATGGAATCATGTGGAAAAGAAAGTAATCACTTGATTTAATTGATAGTTTTACTAGATATTAAATTTTATTTTGATTTAATATTTTATTCAATAATATTTATTTTCCTTGTGACTAATGCATATGTGGAATCCCACTTATATGTTAATAAAACAAATATAAAAATGATTAAAAAAATCATGTCTGAAAATATTTGAATAAAAAAATAAGTATAAGACTTGGTTGAAATTTTTTAATTAGAACAAGACATAGTTGTTGCCGATGGTATGGGTTTGATGTTGATATAAAGAGATTAAAATAGTAGAAGATAGGAGTTAAGGATAAGGTTTGAAGTGGAAAAGAATATTTGAAGGTTAGGATATATAATATAACCCCTTTGGATGGTGGGTTGGTTTCGTGTTTTGGTGGTACACTTACTTTGTCTTTTGTCTTATTGTTTTTCGGTTCATAATTATTGTACCTGCATGACCATCCAACCGCCGGTCTATCTGGTCCGGTCCTTTCCTTTAAACCGCTGGGTTGTTGAATCGGTCACAAACTGATTCAACCCGCCTGAACCGGGCGGGCGGGCGGTTCTTCATGATACGGTTCAATTCCAACCCAGCCTTACCTTTCTTTCTTTCAACTAAAAAGTCCAGCCTTCCCTTATTTTCTTTCAACCAAACAGTACAACCTTCCCTTCTGGGCCCAAATGAATGCCCAATTAGCCCAGCATTACATTTTAACCCAAATTAAAGTTCAATTAGCCCAACCTTACATTTTAATGGTTTTTAGGCAAAACCCAAACCCATTTAATCCCTTAGTGGGCTGTACCTTTGAACCAAAAGATATAACATTCCTCAAGGATTTGAACCCTAGACCTTATCTGAGCAAAACCAACAGAGCACCACTTGGTTGCAACACAAATTGAAAATAAACTTAATAAAAGATCTATCTGTTTCTAAAAAGATTTATAATATTAGATAAAAATAATATAATATTTTCTGAAACTATAAAATTAGTTATAATTAAATTTTCTTTCATTTTGAATATATTCACATTTAAATATTATACAAATTCTATTTAATAAAGTTTAAAATATAAACATATTTATATTTGATAATATCAAAGATAAAAAATAAATATTATTAATTTTTTAATTTATTTATATATATTTTAATTTTTAATAATATATAAATTATATATTTATGATGTCACCGATTCAACCGTTAGTCCAACCATTGAACCATGAACTAGTAACTTTTTTAATTCAATGATGGATCTGGTTTTGAAAACGTTTGTTTTATCCTACTTCATTGGTTCTACATTAATATGTCATATTACTGATTTAAACTTAAATATTGGGTGGATTCCTATTCACAATAATTTTTATAATGAAACTTGTAAACCTTGCAAAAAAAAGAGTAGATGAAATATTAAGGAGTATGCAATAACCATCCACAAGTGTTTGTTTAGAACTTTTATTAGAAGAAAAAAAAAAGGTTATATCATAGTGAATTATACACTTAGTATATTTATATTGTAAGACTAATGCATTTTTGTCGTACTTATACCTTAACTTTTATATCAATGCATAATATCGGTGCATAAACATTATACACTTAGTCAACTATTATGAGTGAATAACATCGTAATAATAAAATATAAAAATTAATATTTATAAAATATTAATAATATGAATAATAAGATTAACAATAATCATGTAAGAATAATATTAGTTGTATTTTTATAATTAATATTAATATTCATATCTTTATTATTACAATACTATTTGAAAGTTGTCTAGTTTAGATAACACCTACATGGGTGAATAGGTAATTGAATCTTTTTAGTTCAAAGTTTATTATTTTTAATCCTTTAACATTCTCCTTTGATATAGGAGATATAACAAATGAGAACAATGCAAAGGACATCAGGATTTTTGTGGAAAACTACTTATACAGTCTTCCAAAGATTGTGTGAATGTTAAAACCATAATGTCAAAGACCTTTAATAAAAAATCTATTATTTGAAAGAATAATACACACATTTACTTGATGAATGTCATCATTACGTTTTACTCCCTAACACTTCCATCGAACTTCACATTTGCAATACAACACCATACATTCTCCTAGTGGATCTTACGTTTGTTCTTGAGGGGAAGCAAGTTTCCTTCTCAACCGAATAAATATAAGCATAAATGCTTTTGAGAGTTTCAAGAATGAAAAGGCAAATTATGAAAAGGCAAACTAGGTTTTTTTTTCCAATGTTTGCATCAAAAGATCAAAACCCCTTTTTGTCATGGTGCTTATAGGATATAAATACCTAGTGGACTCAAATTCAAATTTCCAAAATAAAGTCAATTAAAAAATGGAAAGAAAGGAATTTGTAGAGATTGAAATCTCTATGCGAGTGCTTGGGCGCTCTACTCAACACTTGAGTGCTTGGCTCAATGCTTAAGTGCTCTACTCAACGCTTGAGTACTCGAGGGGTTTTAAAAAAAAATAAAACATTTTTCAAAATGTTTTATCTTAGTTTAGAAACATATGGTTCACACCATGCCTTAATTAAATCCAATTTGTCCTTTTTAAACTTTTCTACACTTACCTGTGTATCATCCTAGTTGATCATATAGCAACCTTAAGTCTTCAATGGAAAGTAAGACACAATCTAAAAAGGTTCTAAACTAGAATGTTTGGAGTAAAATTGCTAACTTTAAAGTACACATAGGCTATGTACCAACAATCTTTCGTTTTAGTAATTTGTTGACAATACAAATTATATAAAACCCCTAATTCTCTCAAACAAAGTTTACAAATCTATCAATAGCACTTGCCTAAATCAAATCATTCTCTAGCATGCATAAGATGATAAAAAACACATCCATGAGTGAATAATCCAAACATACCTATGACTTGCATGCACCAACCAATAGAATAAAAAAGGTAAATCAATGTGTAACAAAAACTAATATCACTACAAATTTTATCCAATTCATAGTAAAAATGAATGAATGTGAGTCAAGCATGCAATAGATATCTATCAAACACACATCAACTCACTTAAAGACTATCTCCACTTTTTTGTCAGAAAAAAAAAAAAAGACAAAGAATGATAAGATAAAACAATAAACACATGTAAGAGAGATAGAGACAAGTAAGCAAAGATATCCATGTATAAATGAAGGTTTTGGATACAAGATAAAGAATTGTAGGTATATAGTCTTCTAAGATTGATTGATTTGATCCTTCAAATATAATCGAGAAGCATATTATAAATCATAGGATTCATATGCATTATTTTTACATAAAAAATTAGTATATGAAAATAATAAATTGCCTCTAAATTGCTTAATGCTTTGTTTATGAATTAGTGTGGTACATCTTGAAAATCTTGATATATGATCGGGATGTATGTCCTTGCCATGATTCCTATGGAAGTACATGCCAAAGCTTTATAATTTGTGTCTCCAAAATTTGTTCGATCATATTCATTAGTACATACTTCACATTTTCTTCCATTGGGAAGCTTATTTAGGCCACAAGATAGACCTCTCTTCTTTGTGCATGAGGATGCTGACTTAAGAATGACTTTTACAAGATAAAAAAATAAAAAATAAAATCTAAATTTTTGCATCTAAATTAAAAAAGAAATATCAACACACACACACACACACACACACACACACACATATATATATATATATATGAAAATATGAAATCATCTCTTACCTTGTGGGTTGTTACTTAGTAATGGTGTAAAAATAGAGGTCATAGTAACAAATAATCACTTATGTGAAATGAATATCAAATATATAACAAAAATGAAAATTACTACATAAAAATCAAATTAGGTAATTGCAAGAATTATTAGAAAATAAATAATTCAAGTATGAGAGTATCAAATATATTGTGAGGGTGAATGTAATAATATTACTGTTAGCCCAAGGGTTCTCCCAATCGGGTTTTGATGATAACCAACCATGGTTAAGTGACTAATTGGTTTGAATGATAAAGAATCTTAGGTATAAATTCGAAAATTCATCAAAGGACCAAAGGAATACAAGATTGAGACTATTGGAAGACTTTTGATCATAGGAAACTAATATAAGATGAATGCATGGGTGCACTTAGGTTTTTCATACCTTTTCATGCATATTTGAAAACTTGATTTATTCTTTAAAATTTCGATTTCATTAAAACCCGAGTTTTATCAAATGTACCTTAGGCAAAACGTTTCAAAATTGGCATATTAATGTACCTAAAGACATTGCCTAAGTGTTAAAAAAGAAAAGAATTGAAAATGATAGGTTTTCGGGGCCAAAAGGCTGAACTGGTCGAGGCTTTGGCCAGCCGGCTCAACCGGTTGGGGAATCGGTCGACCGGTTGGTTGTCTTTGTTCGATCGAGGTCCGATCGAGGAATGCCAAAAACACTCTTTCTCATCTAGTAGCTTCCTCTTCTCGGTTGAGGTTCACTCCTTCCCGGTTGACCTCCGATCGAGGTTCGGTCGACCTTCGGTCGAGGCAATGGTAACCTGTCAAAGCATTAAATGCTCCAACGACTAGTGAACCGGTCGACCCCAAGCTCGATTGGTCGAGGCTGCCTTTTGTTTTTTTTTGCTCCCGAGCTTAGAAACCTATAAATTGAGAGCTCCACTTCATTTATGACATAGAAAGCACTTGCAATCAATTGTCTACCTACCTGTTCTTGGCTTAAAAGCTCTCATTTCTTTCTTAGTGCATTAAACCATCACTTGCATATTTTTTTAGTACACCCTTATGAGTCATCCTAGCTTTGTTTTGTATTTGAGCTATCTTTGAGCTAGGTTGAGGGATTCTTTCTTGTAAAACTTGAGTGTTAAAACCTTCAAGAGGTTTGAATCTTGAAGAGATTGTGTAAGAGCCCATTGGAGCCGGAATCCAAGTGTAAAGGATTGAAAGCTTGGTTGAAGCTTCAAGCTAGTGGAACCCTCACTCGGCTAGGAGATTGAGGAGATTGGACGTAGGCAAGAAAGTGCCAAACCACTATAAAATCCAAGTTTGAATTCTCTAATTCTATCTCTTTATTTCTTGTTTTTATTGTGTTTGGATTTGTTGTGTTGCAAAAGTTTTTGAAAAACCCAATTCACCTCTCTCTTGGGTGTTTTTCTCCTTTAAGCATAGCCTTTATAGTGTATGCATAGTTGAGTCAATGAATTTACCTTTTTCATCCTTATCAAGTGCCACTAGATATCCTAGGAAAAATCGACAAAAGCGACATCCTAAGAAATGATAAGTGCCATTAGACCCGACATCATGTATAGTGTATGCTTGTGTGCTAGATTTCAATCTTGTCCTGAAGAATCTCACTTAAGTGTCGTAAAACGAATCCTTAAATATTTGAAAGGGACAATGGACATAGGCTTATGGTATCCTAAGGGTGATAACTTTGAATTAATTGGATTCTCGGATGCTGATTTTGTTACTTGTAAAGTTGAAAGAAAAAACACTAGTGGCACTTGTCATTTCTTAGGATACTCACTTGTTTCATGGCATAGTAAGAAGCAAAATTCGATAGCTTTGTCAAAGGCAGAAGCCGAATACATAGCAGCCGGTTTATGTTGTGCACAAATTCTTTAGATGAAACAAACACTTAGTGATTTCAATTTTTCTTTTGAGCATGTTCCTATTAAATGTGATAACACAAGTGCCATAAATATTTCAAAAAATCCTCTGCAACACTCTAGGACTAAGTATATAGAAATTAGACATCATTTTCTTAGAGACCATGCACAAAAGGATGACATTACACTTGAATTTGTAAGCACAAAAAATCAACTTGCCGATATTTTTACGAAACCTCCAAGTGAAGAGCAATTTGTTGATATTAGAAGACAACTAGGGGTGATTTCTTTATGATCAAATGATTGCTTAATGAATTCTTGATGAATACACCTTATGATTGCATGAATTTCATGTCATATGCATCATATAGACATATACTTAGGAAAATGGTCAAATTTTGACAAAAAAAAAATCAAAATTCCCTTGGCATTGGACATAAAAAATTGGGGATTTCAACTGAAAAGAGTAGAGGGAAGATCACAAGACGAGAAAATGCACAAAAATCAAAGCATTGACCACGTTGACCGTTGACCAGGTGGTCAACTGGATCAGGACCGGTCGACCGGTTCGTCGGGGTGTCGTTTTAAATACCCCTCCCGCACCTCATTTTTTCACATGTTTTCTCTAGTTCTTCAAGGGTTGTGTCGTTTCAGCTGTCCAGAAGAGATTTTTGACGACATTGCAGCATTTTAAGGGGTTTCGATTTGATTTTTGGGACCTAAGGTTTCGTTTTTAGGACGGTTCCTCCTTTAGTGCGCGTCACAACCGATTTCAGTTCTATTCCCGCACACCTAGGGCTTTTGTTCGGTTTTGTTTTCTCTTGGTTATGTTTGGTTCCTTCTCTACCAACCTCATCTCCTTCTTTTTTGTTCTTTTGATGGCTCATAGGAGAGAGACGACAGCCTCTAGGGCTCAAGGCAAGCACCCTGCTAAGCCGTCTCAACTTGCTTAGATGGAGGCTCGCCAAAAGACGAGGTATGACATGACCCTCTTTAGTTCCGTAGAGGATTATCAGAGGTATAAGCAGAAGTTCACTTAGAGGAAAATAGTTCCAGGGAGAAGTATCAATTTCTCCCAACTTCAGTATTTCGGGTTTGAAAGACTTTTCAGATTGATGGGATGGCTGCCAGTAGTAATGATTTGCGAGCCGATTTTCCCGACTTTGGTGCGTGCATTCTATTCGCAAGTGACCTATGGACTTGGAGGACCGATCGTTTTCACCGTTAGAGGTGTTGAGATCCAGTTAGACCCGAAAAGCATCTATCTTATTTTCGTCATTCCTCTGGTTGGACTTAGGGTGTATGAGTCCAAGGCTTGGCCCACTGTGTCGGGTTTCGAGCCTAGAGAGGCTATTCAGAGGATGTGTGGCCTTGCAGACGCCTAGGGGATGGGCAAACCATCGGCACATAGCCTAACCGTGATCAACCGAGTTCTTCATCACATGATCTGCTCCATCTTATTGCCACGAGGCAGACACCGAGATGAGGTATCTTACCTTGAGGCATTCCTTGTGGACTCCATTATGATGGGGAGATAGATTCATGTGGGGTATTTGATGATGATGCACATGATATCATGCTGCAAGAGCACGACCCGAGTACTCCCCTACGATCGCTTTCTTACTAGAGTATTCAAGGATGCTGGAGTTGATTTGAGCAGGGAGACAGACTTCAAGGTCCTTAGTATTTATGACACTTATGATGAGTAGTCCTTGGGGTGAATGAAGTTTGAGAAGGCCCCCAATGGCTCCTGGATTAGGAGATTTGAACGACCACCAGCACAGGCCTGGGGACAAGGACAGGTGCATCCCGGAATAGAGGCAGAGACTGAGATTCGTGAGATGGGGGATGGGTTAGACCCTCAGAGAGGCTTCAAGCAGAGAAAACCCAAGCTCGACATTCCTCTACTCCAGTTAGAGGGTGTTCAGTTTGAGGCCACATTCTTTGAGCCTATGATGTCTGAGTCGACTAACACAACAGGACCATCATCTCAGCCATATTTCATCGAGCTTCCTCACACAGAGATACCATCTCATCAGGCACCTCACGCTCCTGATCATGCACCTTGGATGGATTTATCTGCTCAGATCAGCTCACTTGGCACTCGTATGGAGGAGCTCACAGTAGTCAGTGATACTCAATTCTATTCTATGGAGGATCGCATTGATCAGTATCCGACTAGCTTCACCTCTCAATTTGAGCACTGCAATAGAGATTTGAGCGTATAGAGGATCGTATGGATCAGCAGTAGGCTACTTTTGAGCATCTTCAGTAGAGGATTGAGCGCATTGAGAGTCGCCAGGAGAGTCAGCATGAGAAGATGATGGCTTACCTACGCTCAGTGTTTCCACTTCCTTAGCCTTAATTTCATCGAGACCCCCTTTTTTCTTTTTGATGTTGCCAAAGGGGGAGAGATATTTAGGATGTAGGAGACCTATACATGCATATCATTATCATATCATCTGTTTTCATTATCATATCATCTGTTTGGATGTTTCACGTACATTTGACTTTACTATATATGATATGCTATTTTCATGATTTACATTGTTTCCTATTGAAAATTCGCATGTCCTGATTATCTCGGTTTTAAATTCATAAACTTTGAATTAATTGATCCATGATTGGTTTGAGGGGGAGATTTCTTTTTCTCCTAGATAACCAAGGTTTGTCATCATAAAAAAGGAGGAGATTGTTAGCCCAAGGGTTCTCCCAATCCAGTTTTGATGATAACCAACCATGGTTAAGTGACTAAATTGTTTGAATGATAAAGAATATCAAGTATAAATTCGGAAATTCATCAAATGACCAAATGGATACAAGATTGAGACTATTGGAAGACTTTTGATCATAGGAAACAAATTGTAGACCCTCAATTTTGTCTTCCTATCATATGTCATATTAGATACTTGTTCGATACTTTATAGTAGTTCCTTGGTGGCCCATAACTACTCGTACTACTTACCTTTTTTAAGCCACATTGGAGACTTTGGTTGAGGGATTTATCTAACCCCGTTGTGACTCTTGGCAGCCTTAATTTAGACTTAGACCCACTTAGGCACCCTAGACCCATTTAGATACACTTGGCCCATTAGGCATCACCTTAGGCCCATTTAGATGCACTTGACACCTTCTAGTTTGCACACATTCACCCTAGGTTACTTAGACAATCTTTCAGAATAGGTCACTTGGACACTTCTTTTGGCATAGCCCACTTAGGCATGTTCTTGATGTTGGTTACTTCTTTTTTCGAGATAGGATGAGTATTGACTTGACTATTTATTACATGAAATGAATTTTTATTTTTTATTTTTGAGGGTTTGAGTTTGACATTTAAATTATTATAATCTGTTGCATTACTTTAATTTCTTGATTTTTTCTAATTGCATACGTCTGATATTTATTTTTATACCCTTATCAATTTATTTGTTTATTTACTCACTTATTTATTTATTCTTTAATTCCATGAATTGACATTTTGGATTTTTGTGGCTATGTGATTTGATTTTTTATTTTATTTTATTCTATTTCCAATTACATGATTTCTTACTTCAACTTTATTTTTAATTTTGCATGAGACTTGCAGTCATCAGGGAGAGGAGATCACGACTAAATAATGAAACTTGGAAAGAATCCGGGCTGCATATAGAAAGTGGGCAGATCACGGCTTTAAGAATGAATCTGGGCTGCATATGATTTGTTTTAAGAAGGAATCCAGGTTGCATATAGAAAATGGGCAGATCACGACTTTAAGAAGGAATCCGGGCTGCATATAGAAAGTAGGAAGATCATGGTTGAGACACATCCGAGAGCATATGGAAAGAAGATTAAAGGGGATCTGATCACTTACCAAACAAGATACAGCTGCATCCTTGGAGAAATCTCCAAGTGAGCCACACATAATGGACTTCCCATATCCACGCGCACGTAGGAAAAAATGGAAACAAGATATTCCATAAGGAGTAGGCTACCTTATAAATAAAGGAGAGAATCCAAGCATAAAGGAATTTTTTTCGGAGGGAAAGTGGCGGAAAGAATTTTCACATAGAGACTTTTCTTTTGGAGGACAGAGAGGACACGGGAGCAATTCTTTTGAGAGGACGCGCGAAGAACTTTGAGGAGCCGACACATAACCATAAAAAAAAAAAAAGAGGAGCAGCCCACAAAATCTCCACAAATAATGGTTTATAGGTAAGTGTAAGCTTTCAAATTTATCTTTGATTTCGTTTTGATTCATCCTTTTAGTCTTGAGTGTTTTAATGATTTTAGTTCTTTGATTTAATTAATCCTATATAATAAATTTCTTGTTTTAATTTTGATCTAGTTTTAATTTATTTTTCTTTTTTAGTTTGGATGTTTTTGTGGTTTTAATTATTTAGTTTAATTCATCCCATTAGATAAAGTTCCTTTTTTTTTATTCCAATTCGATTTAGTTTTAATTTATCTTTTATGTTTAGATGTGTTTCTAGTTTTCTTTAATTTATTTGTTTCTATTATAAAAGTCCCTATTTTTAATTTTGATCTAGTTCAATTTTAATATATTTTTTATGTTTAGATGTGTTTGTGATATTAATTCGTTAGTTTAATTATTTCTATTAGAAAAGTTTTTGTTTTTAATTTTGATTTAGTTCACTGTTAATCTACCTTTTATGTTTAGTGTTTGTTGTTTTAATTCGTTAGTTTAATTGTTCCTATTAGAAAAGTTCTTATTTTTAATTTCAATTTAGTTCAATTTTAATCTATCCCATATGTTTGTGATTTTAATTCATTAGTTTAATTATTCCTATTAGAAAAGTTCTTATTTTTAATTTCAATTTAGTTCGATTTTAATCTATCCTATATGTTTTTGTGATTTTAATTCATTAGTTTAATTATTCATATTAGAAAAGTTCTTATTTTCAATTTCAATTTAGTTCAATTTTAATCTATCCTATATGTTTAGATGTGTTTGAGATGTTAATTCATTAGTTTAAGTATTCCTGATAGATAAAGTTCATATTCTTAAAATCCCAAATTAGTTTAATTTTAATGTAGCTATCAGTTTAAATATGTTTGTGATTTTAATTCCTTAGTTTAAATAATTTAAGAGATAAAGTTTATTTTTTTCGGATTAATTTAGTTTTAGTTTATAATTTAATTTGAATGCGTTAATGATTTTAATTCCTTAGTTTAAATAATTTGTGAGATAAAGTTTACTTTTTTTTTTTTAATTTCAGATTAACTTAGTTTTAATTTATGATTTAATTTGAATGTGTTAGTGATCCTAATTAGTTTGATTTTAATTCGTTTTTTAGTTTAAATAATCACGCTAAATAAAGTTTGTGTTTTTAATTCCAATTACTTTAATTTTAATTTGTTTTTAACTTAAAGATATTCGTGGATCTTAATTCTTTAGTTTAAATGATGTATCAAATAAAGTTTGAGTTTTTAATATTCCAATAATTTTATTAAGTAGAATTTAATTTCAATTTAGCTTGATTTTAATTTATTTTATAATCTAAATGCGTTCATGATTTTAATTCAATTGTTTGATTAACCCTCTTAGACAAATTCCATATTTTTAATTTCGATCTTAGTTTAATTTTATTTTGTTAATTTATTTAT